>NW_009909842.1:3356-27423 GCF_000696875.1 Nestor notabilis | reverse complement strand
CCGGCTTAGCGCCAGCCTGTGCTTTTGTGTGTAAACTCAGGTAGGGAGCTCACAGGCTCTACTGTCCCCTCCAAACCAGTTGTCCCAGCATACAGAGAGAGGCTGGCTCCCAGAAACCTGCCATCACCACACACCGATGCATCAGGCACAAATTTCCTTGGGGATGAGATAAGTGACTGATGGCTGCTGTTAGAGGAGATCTTTGGAACAGATCTGGTCTTCTCTGTGGTGGAGTCAAAGAATAAGAAAAGGTCTTCAGACAGCCTATGGCTGCAGAATGGCTTTGCTTTGGCGTGAACAAGAAATACATTCTCAGAGAGTGTGGAATCCACAAGCAAAAAGGAAAGAAATCTGATGGCTGAATTACTAACTCATCAGAGGCCAGTAGGGACTGCAGTAATACAAGCTATATTATATTGTCAATTTGTATTGTGCATTTGGAACAACAGCAGTCACATTGTTTTGAAATTAAGAATAACCTGGAGGGGGCAAATAAACTAACAGTGTACCAAATAGTTGAGATAAGAGAGAATTTGTACTTGGCAATAATCGATACTCATGTACGTCTTCTAATTGAGTCAGCCCAGCCTTCCTCTGGGATGCCACAGTGACAACTGAACTCCTCTTCCTGTCTGATCGAGTTCATTGTGCTGCAGCTGGAAATAGAGAATGCACCAAAAATGGCTTTGGTTTTGTCCTCAGCACCTGAGTACCAACCCTGCTCGGTCCAGAGCATCAATCAGCTAGGCAGGATGTGGGCATCAGTGCTGTCTTGCCTGAGACAGTTGGAGGGACAACCAAGGATAGGTCCCAAGGACCTTTCCTAGGGGAACATAACCCACCAGCATTCAGCTCCCTTGCAAAGCTGTAGAACAAACATCTTCTAAGGAATCAAATGAGCAGCTCTGGTGGCTTTCACAACAGTTTGATCTTTGTGCTGTCTCCTGAAATAGTCATTTAAAAATACCTCGTTGCCAGGGGCACTGTGTGGGTTGCTTGATCAGCATGACCCAGTGCTTGTGGACCCGGTGCTGAAGTGTGTATTTTTCCTTTTCAGTCAGTGCTCAGGTTTGCAATGGTTGTTGGATTCATGACTAGGAAAGAGTTGTATTGACCTGGGGCTTTCATCTGGCTTGTGTCCAAGGCAGACCACAGGCACCCTCAGCTCACATCTCCACTTCCTGGCATTTCCTAACTTGTATTTCTTCCTCTGTTCCTCTGCTATGGCTGGAGGCACATCCAGATGGAAATGAAAGGCTTTCCTTTTCCCTCTTCAAATTGCTACTTGTGTTGCCAACTCAAGCTCTTCACTTAGTTTGTACCGGGGGATGAGTCTAAACTCTGGCCTATTCATATTTCACATCATGTGCGTGTTAATTGGTACTTTACATCCCAGGGACTTCCTAAGGAAGCACTAATTTGATCTCTGAACAATTTTACTACAAACACGTTCTCCCCCCTTCCTCCTCCTTCCTTTTCCCTTTTTGTCATAAGTTTGATTTTTTTCTGGACATGAATCCATTGCCTGAGGTTTCTCAAATCTCTGCTCTGGGATACTAACATCTTATCTCTCAGGCAGAGGAGGAAAGGAAAAGTAGTACATGAGGGGAACTGTGACTCATGCAGAAATTGGAATGATGAAGCAGATGGTGCTGTTACGAAGACCCAGAGGTCTTCCAAGACCTACTGGTGGAGAGGCAAAAGCCTGGGCTTTTCAGCCTTGAGAGGGTTCTGCATAGTGAAGCTCTGAGCACCGGGTGAGGGTTGCAGACTGGTGAGCTCTCTGCTTGCCTGCTAAGTGCCTTCCATGTTGACAGCAGTGCAGCGGAGCCGAGAGCTCGACTGGAGGCAGCTTGCAGTGGATTTAAGCCTGATCAATAGAAGATGTGTTAGAACTTGAAATGGTGCTGCCTTCCTCCCTGCAACAGAAACTTTAATGATTTTTTGTAGGTTTTTTTTTCCTGGAGGGTTTGAATATGAATGAAAGAAAATGAGGAGAAAATGTGCCTGATTTTTCTGGTTGGGTGAATGAGCTGAAGGAGGCACCTATGTGTCTGTCATCCTAAAAAGCTCCTTGTTTTGATGGAGCCTTAATGGAGTTTTTCAAAAGACTCTTTGAATGCCTCGCCCAGCTCTGTTGGAAAGAGTTATGTTTTGAGGCTGGCATCTTGCCATGTCTATTTGTGCTTAATATTGCCTTCAAAAATAGCATCACTTCTGTCTTTTCCCAATATTCAGAGCAGTGTTAGTGCATAGGACAGTGAGCTGGCCTTGCCTCCCTTGTGCTAGGGAAAATGCTTCAAGGCAACCCAGACCAGCTCCTCTCCTCAAGGATAAATTCCTGAATCCCTCTTGCCACACAGATGGCATTTTACACACCACAGAAGGAAGAAAAGACCTGTACACTAACAGAAAAGTTGACAGCTCTCATGCTATTAAGTCCATCAACATGGAGACTCCCCAGCACCCCAAGGTTATCATCTGCTCCAGAGACCCTGTTAGACAGCCCTCCGTGTCTAGCCCGATTTGCTCTCACTGCAGTTTAAACCCATAACACCTTGTGCTGTCCAGAACAGACCATTCCCTTCCTCATGAAGGTTATCTTTCAAAGGCCTTAGGGATTTAGCAGTTAAGCTGGCAGAGAGATAAGGCTAAGATCCCTCCTCTGCTACTTCTTAGGCTATGTAAGGCTACGTACCATTCCTCATTTGGTACAGAGCTGCAGGACTCTGTGCCCTCTCTAAGCAGACCTTTGCCCTGTGTCTGCCATTGTCCCAGATCTTTTCTGGAAGAAAAAGCCATGGCTCCATTCCTTCCCACCCTTGATGTGAGCAGCCTGCCATGCTTTGCTGTTGTCCCTGGTTTGCATTTCAGCTTAATATTTGGGGCCATTTCATCCAACTTGTCGAAATCATTTTGCATTCTAACCTTGTCCCCGAAGTGTCCTTGCCATCCCTCCCTCATCGCTCTTGTCTGCATGCATAATAAACCTACTCCTTCATCCCTCACCGTGTCTTCATTGCAAACCAAGATGGAGCAAACAGGAGAATGTGCAGCCCAGCCATCCATACAGACTGGGAGATGTTGGAAACAGCAGCTCCTCAAGAATGTGCCATCCCGTTGTGCGCCTGCCTGGGGCAGCAGCTCCTTCACCACACACTTTTTAACCAAGGAGCCCTGAAACAAAGGGGCAGAGCCTTGTGGCCCCAAAATGGTAGTTAAGATGCAGCACCATTACAGCTGAGAATGTGGCAAGGCAAACGGAGGGCCTTTTCCTAGGAAGACCTCCCCTCCTGTGTGAGCAGTTGGCTGCAGGATGAGTAAGGTGCCCAGTCATGTCCTGACTCCTGAAAAATCCATTATCACAAGCCATTTTTCCCTTTGAAGTATCCTGAACTCGGGGAGCGTGCAGCCTTATCTCTGCCTCTGCCAAATTCTCCTTAATGAGGTTTATCCAGCTTTTCCAGCAGGGCTTAACATTGTCCATCTAGTCCGTCCAGAAAGGATCCTTTATGTTGCTAACATAATTAATAGCAATAAGCTGTCCATGGTGTGCAGCGATAATGGTATTGATGCTGTAATGCCCCACAGACAGAGCTTGGGATTTAGAGGAAGTTTCATTCTGTGTGCAGCGTTAGCAATTTCCCCAGCTCCCTTCCTGAGCATTTTCCATTTCACATCCTATGCTGGAATTATGCCTCCCGCTGTTTGCATTAAAAATGCATTATACATGTGTTGAAAATGTTGAGTTCTCTGTTGTTGGCAAGGATGGAAGCTGTCATGTTTAAGAAGCAGTTTCTTATATTATTATCACTTTTGTTTAATTTAGTAGGATTATTTTGTCTAATTCCAAAGCTGGGAAAAGACTCCTGTAAATATTCTTCCCACTAGCCAATTTCTGTATCATCCAAACCCACGTATAAGCTGACTTGCTTATGAACTGCCACATCACTGAGTTAAAATGCTGATTTCCCTCTGTTAGCTTTCTCCTGTGCTTTGGATCAAAAATACACAAGGAAAAGGTAGTGTCATTAAAAAGAGCTCTAAATGGCTTGCTGCAGCACAGGGGAGTGAGGATTTATGCTGGCAGCATAGCAGTGCCAGGCTGGGGACGTATTGAGGTTCCTAAACTCCACGGAAGAGCCACATGGACTAGGAAAATGTGGGATTGAGCAGCTCTGCACCTGTAGGGAGTAGATGTTCAAATGCACCTTATCATCCTCTGTGAACAGGCCTAGGAGGGATTTTCTATGGGACTTACTGCTGTCATATCTAAACACCTAACTGTACAAACAAAATGTGGCAGGGCTGGGAGTTAAACCCGTATCTCAGACCCAGAGCTTTAACTACATGGACATTTTTATTCTTGGTATTCTTGGTAAAGTAACTTGATCTGGGTAAATTAGAGACCTTAAATGAAATATAGCAAGAGGGGGACAGCAGGATGATAGGACAGGAATGGTGACTGTGGGTTGAAGTCTGAGCATTCAGAGGAAATGAGGTGTGAGAGAAGAAAGAGAAGAAGGAAGAAAGAAAAAGAAGAGAGGGGAAGAGAGGGGAAGAGAGGAGAGGAGAGGAGAGGAGAGGAGAGGAGAGGAGAGGAGAGGAGAGGAGAGGAAGGAAAAGAGAAAAGGGAAAAGGGAAAAGGGAAAAGGGAAAAGGGAAAAGGGAAAGAAAACCTGTGTCAGGTGATGTGCCACCGAGAGGTTCTGCATGTAAGCTCCAGGAGCTGGTTTGTGTTGTACAGCACAGAATACATCACAGGGGACATCACTAGGGAATCCCATCTAGCTTGGGGCACGGCAGTAAGGCACCAGAGTGGGAAGTTGCAGTGAGGAGTTACAGGACAAAAGATGAAGGAAATTGAATCTGTGGAGGGAAGTAGGAGAGATCCAGGCTAAGATATAAGGGTGTGAGGAGCCTGCCTAAAGGAAGGAAAGAAATTATTTTCCTTAATTAGTGACTGACAAAACTGTACCTCCTGGGCACGAGCTGGCAGAGAAAAAAGTCCATTTACATCACCAAAACCCACTTAGCAGTAAGAGTGGCTGGGGTTTGGGACCTGCAGTGGAAATGGGTATCAGATCACTGGGTGCCGGCACTTGAGGTACTCAGTGGACCTCTAGCATGGGCAGGAGGGGTTGCTGCAGGAGATCACAGATGTTGGTGGTGTGATTTGTATTCATGCCTGCAGCACTTTGTGAAGTGATGGAGGGTTTGATGCTAGCTCTAGGAAACAGACCTCTCGGGGGAAAAGTGGCCACTGTTCAATGGCAGCTGGAAACAGAGCATTGGGAAACCCAGTGGAGCCATGTGAGCGGAGAGAGGAATACCAAACATGGGAGGCTGGCCAGGGCATCGGGTCCCTTCCTCCCCAGGGCAAAGGCAGGGCTTGGGGTGACTTGTCTCAGCTGAGATCTCTGTTTTGTCTCATTCCAAGCCCAGCGTGCCCAGCAGCACAGAGGCAATTAGAGACCAGCATGGCTCGTTGGTGATCCCTCAGCCTTCAGGAATGCAATAACATGTCTGTTAGATCTCTTTAAGCATTCGCCAAGTCACCGCTCTATCCTAGAGGGAAATAACCTAGTGCTGAACAGTTTGATTGTCTAGTGCTAATATAACAGGAGAAAGCGTATTAAATGTTGTGCTGGAAGGGTCCTTTGAGTCTGCAATAGCTTTTCTCTTTTTTCTTCCCTTTTTCCCTTTTCTTTTTCTGTTTTTCCTTTTTCCCCCCTTCCTTTTCTTTTCTTTCCCTTTCCTTCCCTTCTCCACAGACCAGAAATGAGCAATAGCAATGAACTGAAGGCAGGGAAGACGACGACAGTGTGAAATGAGATTGCAAAGCAGCTGGCAGCATTGCCTGCAGCCGTGCATCCTCTTACTACTGGGGTCAGCCCTGCCTCCCTGCTCTCACTGCTGCATGCTCACAAAGGCTTAGCTATCCCTCTTGTATCCCCCAGGAAAAACCCTACCAAACACTTGAGGAGTTTTTCCTGTACTTGTAGACAAATATTTTTCTCTGCTCCTTGCTGGAGAAACCTCTGCAGCAGGGCTGGTCCTGGATTGCTTCCTGCTCTCTGTGCACCAGCAACTGGACAAGAAGAGCTGGATGAGACCACTGGGGCAAGTGTCTGGCCAAGGCTCTGTGCAGACGAAGGCATCCCACCCATTTGATATATTGGCCAAGGTAACACCTGGACCAGCTGTGGCTGATCTCTCCTTTGCTTCAAGCAGAGGTTTCCTTGTCACACCAGCACATGGCACTTCAAAGGAGAGCCTCAGGGCTTCTCCTTTCCTGGCATTGCTGAAACACTGGTGGCCTGTCAGAAACAGCAGGAGAGAGGTACACTGGGCTCTACAGTACATCTCCCATGCAGATGTGACTCTGAACACTTGTTAGCAGTTTTAAGAGCAGGAAGAAACAAGTTCATTCATCACCTCGGTGAAACACCCAGTAAAGAAGCATCACATTGTCAGAGTCCCTTTCCCCTGTGAGCCGGAGAGAGGCAGTTTTGAGGCTGGTACAGCATGGACTTACCCTGTTAACAGCAATGGCAGGAGGTACTTTCCCCTGTGATCACACAGAGCACCCACAGTGATCCTTTAAAAGCAGTGAGGAGTGTGAGCAAGGCCATCACAGCAACTGCCTCACTGAAATGACAGTGTACAAGCTGCGTAGGCTGTGATAGAAACTGGTGCAATCAGTGCTGGGGAAACCTGAGCCACTGTGGAGAGCACAGATCATGCAATAAGGTAGTGACCTTACTGTTTAAAAAGGTGGCTTTTTAAAGAGGTGATTCCTTAAATCAACTAATCTTCTGGGTCCCTGACTGTTCATGGGTCTTTGCATATCTTCCAGTGCAGTTAGAGATGCCTGTTGACCATCTGCAGTTATTACCCCTGGCTTAATAGACTTGGAGATGAATGGCTCCATCTGCAATCCATGGAGAAGGCAGCTCTACCTAAAACACAGTTACAGCTGAGATGAGAAGCAGAGGAGAAACTTCAAACCTCATGCTCTTAGCACATGCAAGGCAGAGCTTCATGGCTGCTGCCAAGGCATGAGACTGTGCCATAGCCATGGCCTGCACCCACATCAGTCCCAGTAATTCATTCCACTCTGGCAGTGATGTGGGGTGCCAGAACCCTCGTGGTGAGTGCAGCCTCCATGGGATGCTCGGCTGCATCCCTGTCTCTGCCAGCCCCTCTGCCAGCTCAGCCCACATTGTGAGCTGCTGGGGCAGAGGCACTAGTGCTGGCTGCTCCGCTTGTGTAACTCTATTCTTCACATCTCAGTGACTTGCTCAGGGTCTGGGCAGGCGCATGTGGGCTGAGCTGTGTTTGCTGCTGGAGCCTTGAGGGGAGCCGGGGACATCCATGCATGTAGAGCCGTCAGCTCTGGAGTGAAACCTCCGCCTGACCCAGTAATCATTGGCAGGGGTGAGCAGAGAAGCTGCTCCTGATAGGCTCTGCCAACCTAGCTTTCTGCAAGGGATACACTGAGAAACTATAAAGACCCAACAGCTGGGCTCTGGCTTCAAATAGATCATTCTCCTGCCTTTGCTGTCATCAGGGGATGTGATGAAGCCACTGTGGTGGCTGAGCCCTGAAGTCTCATTTCATCCTGTGTAAATCCTGCAGTGCCTCAGATCCCTAAACAATGCTGTCCTTGCCCCTGGTTTCAGCAAAAGGGTCAAGAATTCCCTGTGTCTTGCCAAAGGCCCTGAGATGCTGCTTGGTTTTTATGGGTTGGCTTTATGGTCAGTGTCACCCTTGGCATGGGCACAGCAACACCCCATGGAACTGGCCCTTGTTATCATCCTCTAGTCATGGTGTTCCGGTGTTCCAGGGATCCCTGGTTTCCCTGGGCATAGAAAGAGCTCAACCTGGCCTCAAAAGTTTGAGGTCTTGTCACTCGATGCCACAAACTGTGTCAGTGTATAGTGCCCACACTGCACACTGCTTCAGTCACTTCAGTAGGTTTTTGTTCACCACATGTGCCCCTCCAGCAAGCTTAGGGTATTCCTGGGGCAGGCAGGAGAAGCAGAGCTCTTGGCTCTCATTCTGCTCCCTCCCTGAAATTGAGAGACTTTTAACTTCAAAAGAAGCAAGCTTGGGGCTTGCTGGGGAGGATTCAGCGGGAGCATGTCCTGGGAGCAGCTTCTGTAGCTGCTGGGGGAACCGAAGGGCTCATCCTAATGCTGTTCCTTCCAGGTGCAAGAGAAGCCTGGAGAGACCTGCAAACAACTCCGTCTGCTCCAGCCTGTCCCACTTTAACACCCTTGAACAGGGACAGGGCAAGAGATGCTCATGCACGATTCCCCTTGAGGACTAAGCTAACCAGCCACTGGATGTCATTATTGCTCCAAACCAACACACCGAAGAATCTATTCCACACTTCCAAAAAATGTGACTTTTCACTATGGAAAGCTTAAAAATGTGCTTCCTGAGGACACAAAGCCGTTCACCTCTCCTCCTGCAGCTCCTGCCTTCCCTGGCACACCTCTGCTTGCCAGGGGACAGGGTGCCTGGGGTTCAGCACAGGGAGGATGTGATCCTGTGTCACCTCTCTGCCCTTCCCGGGAGCTCCTGCCCTACCTCCTCATCCATGGGATGACATCACGGCTGTTTCTGTAGCAACAGAAAGGGGCACCACAACCAGGGAGCGGTGACACCGGAGCAGGATTGAGCAGGAGGGAGATGTTCCCCCCAGCAGTGCCCTGTGGGTGCCCTGCATGGCCCTGGGCTGGTGAGCAGAGCTGGAGAGTGAGGGGGCTTTTGGCTGGTGTCTGATCCAATAAATAGCTGGAAAGAATGTGGTCCAAGTCCCCCTCTGTGTCCTTTCCCTTTGTCTTTCAGCTGGGGATCCCAACTGTCTCACTGGACAGGAATGGAAAGGTTTTGCTTTAGGTTATTCAACTCATCAAAAACTTTTCCTGCCTTCTCCCTGCTTCACTTTAAAAGTGAGGTCTGGTCTTAAAGAAAACTGCTTTCTGAAACCGTAGTGGCAAGTTTCATGTACAAAAGGGCAGCATCTTCCCTCTGCCTCCCTCCTCCAGGGATTTTCATTGCAGTTTTCCCCACTTCAGCCTGATTTCACCAATGATTTTGCTTCTGGGATTGTCCATTTACTGACTGGTTTGGTATTTACTGAAAACTTGTGCCTTGCTTGGTGGGAGAGCTGATGGAAGTAGGGGATGAGGGGTTCAGCCTATGCCTCACCCTCCTCTCCCCAAGCTTCCCGCAGGTCCTCTCCCAGCACTACCTATGTGCCATCACGGCCTCCCATGAGCTCTGCCCTTATCAGACTGTGACAGACTTTTCTTGACATACTGGCAAGTCTTGGGCATCCCATTTGCTGCGTGTATGATCAAGACTTTACAGGGGAGTGGGGAGCAACTGCAGAGAAGAACCAGAGTTAGCACTGCAGTGCAGTATGGAGAGGAGTGGACAATCCCTGGGGAAATCCTGGCACGATGCTTGCTGGGGAGAGAGCTTCCATATATCCTCACTGATCTGTACTCTTTCATCTTTATGTGCTTGCTTCTAACTTGCCCTATTTCAGTTATATCCCTTTCTTCTTCCACCACAGCCATAAAACAAACCAGGGAAACACCAGCTGCTGCAAGCCTGATGTAAAGAAATAATCCTGGAACAGCAGAGCCGGATGCGTGAGGTCTGTGCCTCATCTCTAGCACTACCTTGGGTCCCACAAACAGCACCAGCATCATCTTCTCCTTCTGCAAACCATTGCAAAGAGATAGGCCTTGGGTGCGTGTCAGCAGAAGGAGAGCTGTCTCACAGTCCTTGTAATAGCTCCAGCATATGCCTGCACTCCCGGCTTGTTTTGACTTGCGTGGGAATCTTTGCAATCAAAATGATATGACAATTCCAATCACTGTCGATCGCTTTAGGCAGGTGTAATTCAAACTCTGGCTGCAGACAGTTGTCATTTAATTAAAAAGAGCCCAAATTCTGCGTAATACTGGGGAAGGCAAAGAGAAGAGCCTAAGGGGGACTGGTGATAATAGGGAGCGGAGGATGCTAGCAGACTTACTCAGAGCTTAACTGCTCACACAACCAGGTAACGCCAACATTATTCCCTGCGTCACAGGCGGAGACATGTGCTTGGCAAGCTGTGGTAGGCAACACAATTATCCACTTATTTCAGTCCACATTGTGGGGAATGACTTGAGGACAACACAGAGGGAAGTCCTGCGCAAATCTCTTCTTAGTATTGTTACCAGCTCTAGGAATTCACAGGCTCTTAACTCTCTTATCTCACCATTTTACCACTTGGATTTCATTCCTGGCCTAAGTAGCACTTGCTGTCAGCCCTCCAGGACCAAGCTCAGCTGGGGCACAAACGGCTGCAGCTTTCTTTGGTGGGTGGAGTGGTGCTGGCCTTCCAACAGTGCAGAGTTTGTCCCTGTTGTGCTCCCTTTGCATCTGCTGTCTTGCCAAGGGTGGTATTTCTTTGCAGTGGGCTCTCTTTTCCCTGTTTCTGACCCAGATTTCAATGTTCTACATCTAAAATGAGATTAATAGGTCCTGTTACTGCAGGAGGGGAAGTGGTGGGCAGTGAAGGAAGCTTCAGTCCTGCTTATTGTGGGTAAATTGAGCATTTTCAGTAACTCATGCCCTGATGTTGCCATGCTTCGCCTTCTGCAGCACCTGCTGTGCAAGGCTCTTCCTCTTCTTGCTTGCTAAGGGGCATCAGCCGGATGTGTTTCCAGAGATCACCTTCATGGGAGGGAAACTGAGGCACATGCCTGGCAAATACCACATGTGAGATCACTGGATAGAGATGAGCTCAGAGCTTAGTTCTGACCTGTTTCAGCCCTTGGACCATCCCATTATGGAATAACTAAGCCAAAGGGAAAAGTCAATTTAAATATATAGGTAAGCCAGGTCACTTGGAGGGACGTCAGAGGAGTTTTGTGTCCCTGCTCCAGCAACTGGCAACATCCCTTCACTCAAACCCAGTGATCCTGCTGTCTGCTGTAGCACCCTATGTTACCATGCATAAACCCAGCACAAATAAAGGGACCAAGGGAAAGACCTCCAGTGCTGGGAGGTGTTGAGCTGATGGAGGGATTTCCAGCTGCAAAGATGGCAAGAAATGTCACCCTGTTGTCCCTTGGCCCATGGGGAGCGCCTGTGTGCATTGGTACAACCTTGCACATGCGTGACTCAGAGCGTGCATCACGCGGGACCTAATCCAGCTCAACAAACCCACACTTAGTGTCCTACTTGGTGTGCTGGCTGCTGTTCTGACGTCTCTGAGATGCTGGGATGGCAGGGCCTTGTAGTCTTTTAATTTAGTCCTGTCTCAACAAATGGCTGACATACTCAGAACCAAATTTTGGGGAGAAAGGAGATGAAAATCCAGAGGAAATTGCTGTCTTCCCGCAGCGCTGACTCTGAGCTGTTTGATATTCTCTCTTTTTTAAGGTTTGCTTGTTTTAAAGCAACATTAATTAGAAAGATGCTGGAGTGTCAAATAGAAACCACTCCCTGAATAACCTCGCTAATGAGCATGTTATTAAAGCAGGGTTAGGAGCTCCCTAGAGGGCTCTCACTGGATAGGATTAAATTAAAAAAAATAATCATCTAAACTAGAGAGAAAATCTCTGTTAGTCTGCAGTGATGAATGTAGAAAAGTCCAATGAAAAATGGCTTTGAAAGGTTTAAGTGTACATCTTCCTATCAGGGACTAGTCTTCTCCATCCCTCAGGGCTCACTCAGGCAGGGAAGAAGGTTTTAATGAAGCAGAGGCTGGAGGAGTTGCATCTCAGAGCCTGGCAAGCCCACTCTCCAGGTAGTCACATCTCCATGCCCCCAGCTCTTGCCCATGTAGGTCAGCAAGGGAAGTCACTGCGTGCCACCAGATTGGACCTTGTCTCTGCCCAAGCAATGTAGCTTGTAGGAGGCAAGGGCCAGTGGAGCTGGGGCTGCTGAGACCTTGCATGAGACATGAGAGGGTGCTGAAAGGTTTGCTTTTCGCCATTGCTGTGTTTACCCAATAAGGCCCTGCAGTGCTCTGACCACCTTGACCCTTCGAGGTGGTGGCATCTCTGGCTCCCCATTCATCAACCTCTCCCATAGGTCTGGAGGCATCTGTGGGGAGGAAGGAGACAGCAGTAGTTCTCGGGCAGGTGGGGCCGTGGGATGTGGTCACACATCCACTCGCCTCTGACAGCAGTGCGGGGATGCTGGTCCCCACCCCAGCTCCATGCTCAGCTTGTTGCTGGGGCAGCTTTGGAGAGGGATAGGGAAGGAGAGGTTTTGTGGTCCCTAGTCCCTTCCTTTCTGCTGGAAAGGATGCAAAAAGATTTAGGGCAGGAAAACTGTTCTTGTACCATCTGAAGACAGGCATGAAATGCTTTAGCAAAGCTTCCCTGCAGTCAGTGATGACTTCCAGAGGAATTCCAGCTTTTCTGTGGCTTGCCATTGCTTCCCATGGATGATGGACAGGTCAGCCCTGCCCCAGTCACAACGGGGGGCTGGCTGGGGCACTGATTTACTGCACCTGCAGCCAAGGAGCTTAATAGCTTAAAGCTGTTCTTTGCCTGCAGTAGCAAGGAGCACATTTACAGGGGAAGCTTGGCTCCCTGGGCTGCTGCTGCCCAGGTATTTGGGCTCTGCAGGCACAAGCAGCTCTTCGGAGAGGATTTTGTCCGTGTGCAGAAGGAGGTGTATTGCCTGCCTTTGCAAAGCACTGTCTGACAGGCTGATGCAAAACATGCCAGCACCAAGCTGTGACTCTAAACAAAGAGAGGGAAAACACTATTTTTATTTTCACTGGTGCTGCAGTGAGTTGGGATTTTTTTCTTTTCTTTTTTTTATGCTTTCTTCTTGGGGTTTTTTTGTTGCTTTTTCTTTGCCTGAGACAGGTATTTGGATTCTCTGTGTTCCCCAAACTCTTCCCCAGGCTGTCTCCAGCAATCAGACAGAGTGACAGCTCTGAAACTCTCCAAGTTAACAAGTTCGAGTGCTGATGATTAACTAGATTCACAAAGTTGATTGGAAAAAAATAGGGATATAAATAAATATTCCTGGAGATATTCCACCCCCTGTAGTCATGAACTTTGAATAATTGGAGGGAATTATGCTGAGTACTAATCAAAAGGGTTGGGGTTTTTTTTTTAATTTGCTAATTACTGCTGGGTTTCATCAGTGTCAGACTCTAATCATCTCAAGACATGTTAATTGACCCTTGGGAGTTGTTTATCTGATGCTGAAAGTTTTAGATAGGGTCATACAAAGAAATGCAATCACTGAGGTTACTTCTTGCCTGCCACTCAGACAGAGGGAAGAGTTGAGAAGACTTTGGGTCATGAGGACATGTGCACTGCCCTTCCTATCGGCTGAGCTCAAGAACTGGTCCTCATGGATACCATGGCTTCCTCTATCCATTGGGGACCTTCTCTTTCTTGTCCCTTGCATTTCAGTATCCTCTCTGCAGGCGTCCTTTTTGTTACACACACAGATATTAACTGTGGTGATCCACATCCAGCGAGTGCTAAACAGTGACATCCCTGGGGGATGTGGCAATGCTGTAATGCCGCTCCTTTCCATAGTAAAATCTGCTGGGAGAGGTTTGTAGTGCTGCAGGAGTGGCTGCTGTAGAGTGCAGGCATAATTGTGGATGTGATGGTTTCAGGGTGTTTCCTAAGCAAATTCAGACTTTTAAATCCAGGCAGAGTTTATCCTGCAGTGACCAGAAGGAGGTGGGAACAGAGAGTCACGCTTCTCCCCATGGAGGCAAGGATGCTGAGATGCATGCTTCAGAGTTGGGCCACCTTTGCAAGGTATGTGTATGCAGACCAGTCTTCTCCCTAAGCCATGTAATCTTTTTCCATTATTACCCCAAAATTCACTTCCCAGGCACTTTCACAGCCTGGCTGCATCACCTGTCTCATGTCCTGTTAATGAAACCAGAGGAGGTGGGAATTAGCGGGATAAAAGTTGGGGCACTGTGGAGCAGGGAAGCACTGAGTGAAAGGCTGACAGTTCACCAAGTTTCTCAAGGACAAATTTCAGGAATGACAATGTTTTCATTATATAGTATTTTGATTAATGACCTTGGTATAAGAATTACTCTTATGCTAATGAAACACTCTGGAGATGCAATGCTGGGAAATATCCTCAATACAGAGGCATGTTATGTCATACCAGAAGACCTGGGTGATTTCAACATGAGTAGAAGTGATTAAATCTAAGAGTGCCAGCAGTGCAAGGTCACACATATAAGGGCAGATGACGAGAACTTGTACTACAGGCTGGGAACTGAGCAGCAGCTCAGGAATATTGCCTGAGTCACCCAGTTAATGATGGGTGACTACCACTGCAGAGATGCAACCTAGCCCTGTGACAGGTCTGTTGTGTCTGTCACAGCAGAAAGCGGATGTAAGGCAAAGTAGGAAGCAGAGGAGCATTCCCAGGTGGTGTGTTATCCCCGTGGCAGGTTGGGGCACCACCAGGAGCTGTACAAAGCTCATGAACAGGGCTGAAACCATCACATTGGTACCTCCTAGGGTGTGGTGTAGTGGGACAGTGGCCAGCTGATGGAAATACTCAGAGAAGGTGTTACCTTGAAGGGCTTTATGGAATCATAGAATCACAGAATGGTTTGGGTTGGAAAGGACCTTAAGATCATCTAGTTCCAACCCCCCTGCCATGGGCAGGGACTGAACTGGCCCTTTGGCATGGCTCTGTGGAGGGAGAATTGGTACAAAGCACCTCTGATGGCTCTGGATGCATCTGTGCTGTGTATATCTGTGGGATGAGGAGCTCTGAGGCAGGATCATGCTTCTGGAAGAAAAGAAAAGGTGTTCCTGATTTACAAAAGCTTGCTGGTGATGGTGGAAGGTTGAGGAGCAGGGCCAAGTGGCCCTGTGAAATCTGGTAGCCAGATTTCCCCCAACTCCGAAATGAGTCTTTACAATGCATCGTTGTGAAGGACAGCAATTTGCCCCCATGTCTGGAGCCTGCCCCTGCCCCATGCTGCTGTGCCCAGCCGCAGATGGTACCCGGGCATCTTTGGAAACATATGGAAGCTGGAGGGAGACCACAGCATCTCCTGGGGCTCCTGGTGCCAGCTCAAACCCTCATGGTGGAGCAGCAAGCCCTGGGGCTGAGCTCTGCACATCCGCCGGAGCTGCAACTTCTCAGTGACAGTGATGGAAGGACCCATGTTCCCATTCCTGACTGATAATATTTCACCACCTCTTTTGTACCCATTTTCATTTTGATTCCAGGATAATTTGTATCAGTTTATGAAACGTGGCCTTTCTTACATTGCAGAAGAACACGAACCCAACTGCGACGTCAAGG
This sequence comes from Nestor notabilis, assembly GCF_000696875.1. Lineage (NCBI taxonomy): Eukaryota > Metazoa > Chordata > Aves > Psittaciformes > Psittacidae > Nestor > Nestor notabilis. The sequence goes on along the minus strand of NW_009909842.1, from coordinate 12,084 downwards.
TGTTATTGTCTTAAGGCATATGTATGTGTGTGGTTTTATTTGATCATCTTCATTATTCTAATTTTTCCCTTCACAACTTCTTTTTCCTCTTTATTACATTGCTGGCTGTTGGAGGCCCTAGGAACAGAAATAAAATTTCTAGATAATATTTCTTCATAAAAAACACCATTTATTATTGTTTCTCTCTACCAGTAAATGCCAAGCTCCTTCTCTCATTTGTTATAAGCCTAGTTTAGCATCTTTTCTAGCAAGGCTTGGATAGATACCTGAATGCGACAGCACTTGTGCCCCCATCCCAGCTGTGCCCAGCTGTAGATGTGCTAACAGAGATCAGGTCTCAGCCACCACCAACGTGTCACATGTGAAGACATGGCAAGTCCCTGCTGCCACAGCAGGACCCTCAGCGTGGAAGAGATTTTTTTAGGCTCCTGCATTTACCCTGTAGCAATAAGAGGTAAGAAACTCCCAAGAGCAGTGCCTGACCCTGCACCCCCTGTTGTCATCAAGTCAAGATGCTGCTTGTTTAATCCCAGCTAGTTCATCTGAAAGTAGAAGTAGAGGTGTCTCCAGAAGACACGTGAGCTCTTATTTGCTGTATTGCTGCTTCAAGGAAAAACCTTTTCTGTAAAACACACAAAAATAACTAACAACATTAATATAAACATATACTTCAACTACTGTTTAAAACTGTCACTGGGTTAGAAAAGAAATACTGGTGCTGCATCCCAAATGCACAATAATTATGTGGCGAATCTCTTTATTACAGGGTGTCAGTCAGGCAACGATTTAGCTGTGAGTGAAATCTCTTTGTGTCTCCACTGATATTCCCAGCATGGAGCCGCAGGCTTTTGCCTCTCCATAATGCTTCTTGAGGTCTGTATGCCTGTGCCCAGTGTGTCTGCTTAAAACACGGCTGTAGGAGGGAGAATTGGGCACAACATCTGTGCTTGGCTTTTAGGGAAGGAAATGCTTCTGCAAAGTACATGTCCATCAAAGGAAAACACACAAATACTTGTCCTAATTATGTGCATCACCAGGTGATGCTCACAGGCGACTGCACTGCAGTCTTCCAGCCTGGATGTCCAGGTTAATCCTGTGGAGTCCAGGTCTGTGGACCACAGTGGGGTGGATTACTTGCGTTTTGGCCTAGAGGCTGCAGGGTTTGGTCTCCTCCATCAGTCACTTTAAGAGAAAGCTGCTCAGTTTCGTGTCTAAACACAGTAGTGAGCTTCTGCTTTCCATCAGAGATCTGTAACCCTATTGATCCTCCCTTGTCTGGGCTGGGAGCTGGAGAATGGATGCCAACGCCTGAGCCTCTTGGAGTCAATGGGAGGGTGAGAAATGGAGGCATTTTCCCACCTGGCAAAGGGCTTTCGCTTCATTTTCTCCTGCTGCCTCTGCTATCAGCTGCTGGGATCTTGTCTGCAACTTCTGCAGGGAGATAAATCCTCAGGGAGAGATACTGCATGCATCCTCTGGGCCTATGTGACATCAGGGACTGTGTGGCTGCAATGGGTCTCTCCCTCTCCCACCTATCCTGGCCACTGCTCACCAAGGGTAAACCTTCCCTTTCCTTTTCCTCTCCTAATCTCACTCCTTCTCTCCTCCTGCTCCCCTGCATTTCCTCTTCCCTCTAACACCACCTTCCCTGATCTAACACTTGTGGGTCAGGCTGTGGGTCTGGTGTGGAGGGGTGAGGAATGGTTTGGGCAGGACCATAAATCTCACATCCTTGCTGGTTTGCGAGGGTCTGAGGAACCAAGGATGTGGTTTTCTTTTCCACATCCCCCCTTTCTCCACCTGTAAGTGGGGTGGTGGCTGCTCTGCTGCTGCATCCCAACAGGGCCTGTGTCTCAGCAGCTCTCAGAGGACACGATACCAAATCACTTTGGGAACGGTTTGTGATAAAAGTGCAATACAAACAGATAATATCATCATACTCCACTGTTAACAGGCTTATATTCCAAGGATGGGGAGAAGCTCCTGTGGAGAGCAGAGCTATCTCTCAAATGCTTCTGCTGCAATTTAAAAGCACTCCCTAGCCTGGGGAGGGTAATTTCACATCTCTTTTTCTCCAGGATGTATATCAAGATTTCTCCCTGCTTGAGGCCGGAGCCCTGACCAGATTCAGCCAGGGGGTCTGGTTATTGCTCTTCATGAGTCCTGATGGAGCATGATGGAGGTGCCCAGCTGCACCCACCCTCTGACCTGCCAGTGTGTCCCCTTGGTGAGAATACACTCTGGTACCAAGGGTGGTAACTTGTCTCCTTTCACCACACCCTGCTCAGCTCCTGGCATAAGCTGTCTTTGCAGGTACATCCCCCTTCCCATGGGAAATCAGCTCCGGGTTCCCACTTTCCCACCCAGGACTAATCCTGGGCTGTGGCCAAGGGTCTCTTTACAAGGAGGACATGTTGGATGGTTGCAACAACCCCGCTGTGGCCAAATCAGCTGTGAGCCTTCAGCATGTTTGCTGAATGGTGTCCCTGCAAATGCGCCACCTCTGTGGAGGCTAGCTGCTGTCTGGCTCATCCTTTCCCCTGCCCCAACTCCCCACTTCCCTCTGCCCTTCCTTCCCAGCAGGATTTTGTCCCAAACTATCAGGATGCAAACTTGAATTAGCACCGCTCTTTGGTCTGTGCCTGCTGACCTGCCTCCCCATCTCCTCTCCCATCCTTTGTGGGTCTCTTCAACCATTTAGTGGTGGTGGTTTGATTTAAGCCACCTCTTTGCCATGTGATGGATGAGGCCAATTCTAACACCTGCAGTGTCACAGTGAAGACCTGTGCTCCCATGAACCACCCCTCCCAGGGCAGGCACTGAGGACAGCAGAGCAGTCATTGCCTGGTTGTACTTATTGCTGCCTCTATGGTCCTTGGCTGGTCCATATGGGAGAGTCTCACGGGTGAGGCAGGAGTCAGTAAAAACAAAAGAGGAAAAGAGAAAAGCATGAAAGGCCAAAATTGCTTTCCTAATTAAACCAAATATCCCACCCTTTCAGTTTGCATTGAGGGATGGAAATTATTTCTCTTGGCTGGAAAGGAGGCATTTATATCCAGATGTTGCTGTGTGCATGGTGTCTTGACTGGGCTTTTTTGGTTTGGTGCCTTTCTGAAATAGCCATGTTTTCATGCATTAGATTTGGTTTCTGGTTTGAACAGTGGGTTCCTTAAACTGCGTCCTCCCTGGTGCTGCCCGGGAAGGCAGTGGAGGTGCCAGGGATGGAAAGTGGGTGCAGGGATGTCCTCAGCAGGAGGAATAGGAATAGTAAGTATTGAGGAGCTGTGCTACAGCCCCTTAGTGCCTTCATGAGAGCATCTTCAATCCCTGCTGCTCACTCTCCCACCAACACCAGCTCAATGCACGACTGGGCCCCAGTTCAGCCACGTCTTAGTTCTGACTGGTTTTAAGTCACTGCGTTTTCCCTTCATCATTTCGTTTGCAGTGGGGGCTTTTCCCCCACTTGGCATCATTTCCCTGCTCATCTCCGGCTCAGACAAGGCAGGAAACGTATTTTCAATGTATTAATTAAAATGCTTTTGCAGCAGAACATCTGCATGGAGAGCGATAGATCACCGGAGTGTGTGTGCATGTGCGTGCGCGTTGCAGGCTTCCAGATAACGCATTGCTTTGCATAATTTATTCCAGCCAGCAGAGCAATAAGTTTCATAGCCTGTGATCTTCAAATATGTGATTATCAATCTGCAACTGAGCCCCACATGACCCAACCGTTAGATTATTGCCAGATAAACCTATAGGAGATGCAGGATGTTTGGATCTCCGTTATCGCCAGCCAAATGGGTTGTATGGAATGAGATCAAATGCTCTGTTTTGTTAGATCCCACTGTACTGAAGTGATGGGTCTCCTCAGGTATTCATCACTGTCAGCTATTTGAGGAGAGGATGGTCTTTGCCAATGATGCTATTCAATTTCCTGATTGTTCAGCTCCTATCGGTTTAGCTTGGAAGATAATAAGATAAGAAACAGAGACTTCCCAGTCAATAAAAGGAAACCTCAGAGGCTTTTTCCATCTTGCGTCTGTCATACTTTGTTGATATTTTAGCTGCAGAGCGTTTGGCAGCTGGTTGTAAAACTCTTATTTCCCCCTTTGAGAGAATTAAATGAAGAACATTTAATTTATCCCAATGAGGTTTCCCCAAGTGACCCATGGAACAGGTCCCTTTCTGGCAGCTGAACCCAAACTGGAGGAATTTGGAGCTTTCTCCACCTGGGTGAGAAAAAAACAGTAATTTCATTACCTCTATGCTTTGTTTTTTCATAATCAAACCAATTCTGTGTTTTCCAGCATTGGTTCCACCTCCTGTGAGTACCACAAACCGCCTGGCCCTGCCAGAGGCAACCAGCATCTCCTGAGCGCACTGGGGTCCTTCCATCTCCATGCACTGTGCAACTGGGAATGGGAACTGGGTGAGTTTCTCCTGCATCAAACATGGTGCTTCCCCCTTGCGGTGGGTAGACGTGGAGGCTGGTGCCTGGCTACATCAACTTGTGACATCCCAACCCATTTAGTGGATCAGGACATTAATGGGCTAATGGTTAATGTCATTAATCAATACCAGACAAAGGCTCCCTTAACTGTGCCAAGGGCAAGTGGCTGCCTCAAAGCAGCATGATAATTATGTATAGCCCAGGTAATTATTTTTGTCACATCTTCCTGGCAGGAGAAGACCATTTTGTGGGATGGGTTTAGCTACCTTCCACAACACGCCTATGTCTTATTTATCCAGAACAATACGCTCAGCGTGATTTTTTTTTCTGCCGTCTTTTCCCTTTTAACGTTGTTTCCAGCCCACACTGCTTTGAATTCAGTGAGGTAAATTGTGACTGGGAGGGGAAGCTGCAGAAATCCTCTGAACTCCCATTCTACAAGCAAAACATTCCCCAGGGATCTGACGGCATCGCTGAATAACAGGTCCTTCCCCTCCCAAGGGGCTTGCGAGTCTCGGCGGAGACAAATGCTATTTTGGATGGCTGTAGTCACTGCAGTCTCGTCGCAGCTTTGCAGCCTCCCTGGCGGCTCCTTCCTTACCTGGGTACCTCTGAGTCAGCTGCCCCTCGTGCTGTGCTATTTTGAACATTGTGTCACTAAAAGGGAAATTAACAGGGCCCTGTCGCTGTGGGTTGGTGTGGATGGAGGAGAGTTGCTCCCCACACTCTTATGTCAAGGCTGCGCTCAGCCTGCCTGGACTTTGATGAAGAAGATGAAGGACCAGGAGGTCTCTGGTCCTGGGATGCTGGGGGAGTGGAGATGCACGCTGTGACTCATTCTGAACCTGTTTCCCAATCTCTTCCTGAATACACTCACATTCTCCTGGATCTCTAGTTAGCCTTAAAATAAGAGAGGAAGCTGAGACGGTATTGTTAATCCCAGATTTGGAGTACTGGATAGCTGGATTCCCATCTGAATTTCCAGTTTGTCCACTGCTTTCATCTGTCTTAGGTTTTTTCTGCTTTTTAGAGCTAGAGTTTAAGTGGCCATGGCTGAGACCCAACCAATCCTCTCTTGTACCTTCACCTACACATCTTGGCTGTTCTCTGTTTTCTCCCTATCTCCCTTTGGCCCGGATATCAATTAACCCTTAAATATCCAGGTGGTCATGCACAGGAACCAGTAGCCAGTCTCCATGGTGGCAGTCACACTGTTGTACTGCCATTTCCCCTTGTTGTGGGCATCTTGAAAATGCAGCTTGAAGATCCTGGTGAGGTTTCCCTGTCTGGATTTAGCACCCCTTATCTGTTGTGTCTGCTGTGGAGTTACACAGCTTTGAAAGACACACTCTATTTTGCATGGGGACAACCTCCAAGAGTGTTTAATACACGAGTGCTCACTCAAAGGTGTCCTTTTCATTTACTGCTTTCACCATCAGCGATCTATAAAGGTTTAGGGTGCCTTAGGGAATTGCTTGCTTTAACATCTTTGCCTCAGTAACAGCATGGCTGCTCCTGGTACAAACAGGCATCTCCCCACCACATCGGAGCATCGCCCATCCTCTCTGTCTTGGCTTTCTCCCTCCTCCTTCCTCTTCCTCTGGGTCTACTTGCAAAGTGTTTGCTGTAACTATTGAAATGGATATAGTGGCAATTTGGAGAGGAGATGTTGTTTAAAGCTCTTTAAATTAAAGGATGCTAATTCGCTCCACTCTAGCCTTGGGTGAGTTATCAAGCTACATGGGAGCCTCCTATAGTCTGTGTGTCCAGTGGGAGGATCATTTTCCTTGGTCAGTATTTAGAGACTTTGTTGAGCCCATGGCCTGCAGCACATCCCACTGAGGATGGTGGTGGGAGCAGGGAGCTCACAGAAGGCAGACATGCTTTGGAGCACCATCCCCATGAAGCTGGGATGCTGCTGTGGATGCTGTATCCCTGGCTGGGGCTCCTTGCAGCCCCTTCTCCTGCAAACTCTCTCTTGTCTGTCCTGCTTGGGACCAGAGCACAGCAGTAACCTGGGGCAGGGCTGTGTTCAGCAGCCAAGGATCTGTGTGAAGGCAATTGCTGGGAATAATAATAAGAAACTTGGTCACTGCTGACCCCCAGCAGGTCGAGTGCTCCAAGGGCTGTAGCTAACCCATGTGAAAAATTGGCTGGATACCTCCAGACCTATTCAGCTTCCAAGCCAAGCTGGATAAATACCTCTTCAAGCCAGGGGGGAGAGCTCCAGTGAAAAGCTGTAGGGTAATTCCCTGTGCTTAAAAGACCCTCACACCCCATCCTGAATTATTCCTGCTCTGTGCCCCAGCGTGCTCCCTTATCTCTCAGGCTGCTCCATGTGCCCCTGCTCAATTGCTCTGCAATCTCCCCTCGTGTGATATTGCGGGATAGTCCACCGCATTAGCAAGTGGAACTTGTTTTTACTGCCCAGTGTCTCTCTGTGCAATATTTCACTGTCTCTCTGGCTATTATCCTGGCAGCACAAAGTCCCATTGAAATTCATGGTGCAAGTCGCCCATTTGTTTCCTTTGAGCTTTGCAGGGTTGTTCTGTGCAGCTTTATGCGTATCACTTTTGCGATGCAAAGTGAGGGTAATGACTTTACCTGCTCTCTTTCAAAGCAGGGAACAAAGCCTGTACCCATGCTGTAGACTGATTTTGGAGTATTTGTTCTAGGGTTTGGGAGGGATGAATCAGAGCTCTTAGGGAATGTGCAATCTGATGCTCTGTAAATAAAAAGAAAGTCATGCTGCTTCTACATGTCTCCAAGGCAGGAGTGTGATCGTGTCAACCTTTCTTGCTGGGGACCAACTTCAGGGATGGCTTTGGCAAAGCCATGTAGTTTCATCTCAATGACAGCCCTGGAATAGCATTGCCTGGCTTTGCTCTGCCTTTTGAAGGACAAATGAGGTCTCTCACACATGACAAGGTGAGACTCCTCAAGAAAAGAGCCAATGGAGACAGCCTCAGATGAACATAAGGAGTGTAGGAGAACTGAAGGCAAAGCAACAAAGGAAAGGCTTTGTTCTGAAGATCTTCAGGCCCAGGCTGACTTGCCTCCATCACCACCCCAAAAGAGCAGCATGCCTTTAATGTCTTAAATGAGGCCCCCAAATCAGTAGCCACTTGTAAAAATGAAAGTCATAATGTGTGTGCTTGGGTCTGTGCAGTGCCAAGAAGGGCAGAGACAAGTCTTTTCTCTCCATCCACTGGTGTTTGGAGATAGCTAAGAGTACAGGGTGGATTTTGTACATTGGATTTGGGACATTGCTCTGGGATGTGTGCCTTGGAATGTGTGTTTTGTTGGGCTATGGCACAAATTGAAATTTGAAGATTTGATGGCAGACTCCTTGGCTTGAAAGCACCTGCAAGCTGAGAGTTGTTCATCAGAGAGACTTGTGAATAACACTGAACAAATGCACTGGAGAATTTCTCATTCTCTTCATGGACAATGTGTGTGTGAGAGGGAAGAAAAAAAGAGAGAGAAAGATCTTTAAAGAAATTACACACTGTAAATTATTCACTCTGTTTACTCACCTGGAGGTCCTCGGGTGGAAGGCGCTATATAATCTGCACTACAGTAGTATGTCAGGGTATCCGGAGGGGACAAAAGAAACCATCAACTGTGGGATGAGTCCCCTGGGGCCTTTGTGAAGGACATCCAACTATAGGATCCTTATGCTCCACAGGGATGCAAGCACAGTAGGGAGATAGCGATCAGCATCAGTGGGGAAGAATAGGACCAAATCAAGCCTGTTTCCAAACTTTGGTGGTCAATACAAGCAGCACATGGTATAGGGAGGTGTCTCTTTCTGAGATGTGGTTGAGTGCTTGAGTGTTTGGATGACAACTCCACCATCCTCATGGAATCATCTTAGCTGCCAGGCCCAGCAAGTAAAAGTAGAGCTAGAGACCAAACCAGTCCTGGATGTCTCCACCAGATCTGGGTGGAAGGCCTTAAGCAGAGCGATTCATGATGTACAATCACTCTGCATCTGGGCTCTGGGCTGGCAGAAGTCTCCCAGCCTCGCTGCTGATGCCTTTCACTGGCATAAAATTGACTTCTTCAGGGTTTCAAAGAAAAAGACAAGAAAAATAAAATCAGAACAAATGGGAAGCTACAAAAACACATCCAAGCTCCCAAGCCTACAGCAGAGATGATTTGCAATGGATGAAGTTTTAGCACCCTGAAAAATTGGGGTAATGATGTGCAGTAATATTTGTCATCACTGAGGCTGACTATCTTCAGCAAAAATGTTCTGAAATGCAGCTTCTGCCT
>NW_009909842.1:0-3325 GCF_000696875.1 Nestor notabilis | reverse complement strand
CTCTTTCCCAAATGTAAATATCAGAGTTGTTTTCCAAGCATTCTTTAAATACCATAAGGCCTTAGTCCACTTACAGCACTAACAGCCCATAAAATGTCATTTTTTATTTTCTAATTAGTCTGATGATTTTTAGATAGGATTTGACAACAGCAAAGCAGCAGCTCAGGCTGCAGGAAATTATCCCTTGGATAGCAAGTCACCCACAGCCACACTGGCACAGCACTGGGAACCGCACGGCAACATCCCCTTGTATTGCTGGATGGTGACTTGGCGGTGGGGCAAATCTACTCACCCTCCAGTGGGGGACACCACCCAGTCTCATAGGGATGGGGAGGGAGAAAATGATGCTCTTCCCACAAGGCTTGTTCTCCCTTTTGCTCCCTGTCATGGCACATTTTGCATGTGCCTGCAGCAGGATCTTGAGGCATAGCCCTCAGAGCCCTGGATGGAGCAAGGCTGGTTGGATTTTTGCTCTCTGTGCACATTGGGTTGTTGCTGTTGTGGGTCTCACTGCAGGGTTCAGACACTTAAAGTCATTGCCTTTTCGGGGGGAGGAATGGTCTAAGTGAGCTAAGGACCCCAGACCTCCATCCCTTGCCTCACGTGGCGTCCTGTGGAGGTAAGGTGGGCACATTGGACTCTTCCCTCAGAATCTGCACAGCAGCAGCCACAAGGCTATCACGTTGCCACCTTTCTGGTCTCCCCTATAATGGGGAATGCTTTTTTCTCTTGGAGAACACCAGGTTGTCACAATCTCTGTGACACAAAGAGAATGCAGGGTCAAGCCCTGCTGCTATGGGCACTGTGTGGGGACAGCTCAGCCCCTGCCCTGAATGAGGCCAGGAGGGATGTCACTCGCCCAAGATCACATCGTGTTTCAGAGCCGTTGATGTCCTTATCTAACTTAACACCTTCCTGCTGTGCACTGATGAACAGAGCCCTGCCCAGCCAATGCTTTGTACCTTGCTCGTCATTTCCCTTCCAGGTGATGCTACAATAGGCAACAGAAAAGCTCTTGTTCCCATTACCACTGTCGCATCACTGAGAGAAGCAGCCAATGCTTTATTAACCACTTCTCCCTCCCATACCACTTGTTAAACTGGGTTAGGACCGCTTGAACCTGCTGTGTCAGACGTCTTCTTCTGCTGGTCGAGAGCCCAGCAGAGGCTCTCCTGACCCGAGACACCTTTCTCACAGGACTCCTCCTGCTGTCGTGCGTAAATAGATCAGTCATCCCAGCAAGGCAACGTCTTCTTTTACTCCTTCCTGTCTTTAATAATATTATCAATGTCTGGTTTAGATTTTTACTAAATATAGGGCCAGAGGCTGGGCTGGCGTCAGTTCCTCTCAGAAGAACTGGAACAGCTCGCTCAGAAGTACTTATTTCTTTTATTAATTTATCTTTGGTTGCAAAGTTGTTAGATTGCACCATGTCTTTTCACCCCCTGTTGGCCTGGTGGGAATGATGCTCCTTTAAAGCCTGTCCTAGATCCATGGGTGAGGCTTGAGGTTTGGGGGAGCCTGCCTCTCCCCAAGCAGCCCTGGGGAGCTGGGTGCAAAGAGCCTGTTGAAAACCTTCCTTCTCTTTGTTGCTGATCTCTATGGGTAAGACCTGAAATGGAGCATGGTGCTGGTAGCATCCCTGTCCCCTCCAGGTGGTTCCTTACAGGTGCCATGGGCTAGGCCCAGCTCCAGTGCTTCTTGCACCAAGGAGGGGGCTGCACCCAGTGACAACCCATTCCTGGCACCAGGAAGGGCCTGGCAGTGTCCTTCCCTGCCCAGGGAGATGTGACAGCTTGCTGATGCAAGCCCTGGGCTGGAGAGCCTTCCCCAGCAAAGTCAAGGGAAGGATGGGAGACCCTTGGCCCCATGGTACCCTCATGGTGGCCCCCTGCCTATTTCATGTTACTGCCTGTGCATTTATTTGTCCAAAGCAACTTAAATGGGAACTACTTGACTTCAGGACACCCCATGGGATGTGGAAGAAATGGGATATCCCTGCTCCAGGGAGGGAGGGGTCTCCCATGCTTCAAGGGCGTGAGCCCAAGTGGTGGTTGGGAAGGCGAAGGGAAATGGGAAAGAGAAGGGGAAAAGGAAAAGGGGAAGGGGAACAGGAAAAGGGAAAGGGGAAAAGGGAAAAGGGGAAGGGGAAAAGGGAAAAGAGAAGGGGAAGAGGGGAAGGGGAAGTGGAAAAGGGAAAAGGGAAGGGGAATGGGAAAAAGGAAAGGGGAAAAGGAAAATGGAAGAGGAAGGGGAAAAGGAAAAGGGAAGGGGGAAGTGGAAAAGGAAAAGGGGAAGGAGAAAAGGAAGAGGAAGAAAAAGGGGAATGGGAAAAGGAAGAGGAAGGAGAAGGGGAAGGGAAAAGGAAGAGGAAGGAGAAGGGGAAGGGTAAAGGAAGAACACCAAAGCAACCAGCTTACACAGAGATCAAGCCCCACAGCCTCCCCAGTGGGTTGGGGGGCAGATGAGGACTGTGGAGCAGAGGATGCTGGAGCCCCTGTCCCTGCCCTGTCCTCTCCATCACACAGAGGTGCCTCCTGCCTTTCCATGGGCTCTTTCCCAGGGCTGTGTCTAATGCAGTGAGCACCGTGCCAGGTTGCCAGCTGCTGTCTGGAGAGGGGCCATGGCTTGCCTGTTCCCAGGCTGTCTCCCAGCTCTATTACTCCACACTTCAGGATTTTTGGCTGTGGTGGTGGTGTTGCTATTAAACTGAAATGTCTCTCCTGCACCCCACCTTCTCTGTTTTCCCTACCACCTCCTTGCATGGCTGCAAAAGGCACCCACAGGCTTGGAGATGGGTTTGGAGATGGCTTGAGACACTTTGGGCCACCACAAGAAATGCACTGGACTGTCCTTACCTCAAATGACAGTGCCTGAGGGGAGAGAAGAGCACTTTTACTCCAAGGCCCATCTCAGTGTCAATCACCTTGAAGCTGTGATGCTAAAACAGCATAAAAACCCCACACAGGAAGGCAGGATGGCAGGCTCTGGGTCACATGAGGGGTGGTCTGGGGCAGGAGGAAGTGGAAGGGCTGAGTACACAGTGTTGGGGACCCCAAGGGTCCCCAGCTCAGCCCATCCCCATCACTGTCCTGGCTCTCCCAGCCCCTGTGGTCCCAGTGTCACCTAAAGCTGCCCAGCTGGGCTCAGTTTGACCCGTGGAGGTTCAGGTTTGGTGTGAGGGGTGTCCCCATGTGTGCACGATGTCGTTCACACACCATGCCCACACGGGGGAAACACACAGAGATGTTCAGATGGGCTCACAGACAGACACACAGTGCATAAATACAGACACCCTCCCCCCACGGCCTGTCACACACACACA
>NW_009909841.1:3083-3734 GCF_000696875.1 Nestor notabilis | reverse complement strand
GGTTGAGCTGGAATGGGATGAGATGAGGTGGATGTGTTGGGTTGGGATGGATGAGTTGGATGGGTTTGGTTGGAATGGGTTGTGTTGGCTTGGGATGGGTTGGGTTGATTTGAGTTGGGATGGGATGGGATGGGATGGGATGGGATGGGATGGGGTTGGGAGGGGGGGTGTGTAGAGCAGAAAAACCTTGTGCTGGGTTGGTTTGAGTTGGGATGGGATGGGATGGGATGGGATGGGATGGGATGGGATAGGATGGGGATGGGATGGGATAGGGATGGGATGGGATGGGATTGCTAGGGTGGGAAACACAACCCAGGGGAGTGCCAGGAGATCCTGGAACATCCCAGGGTGGGAAGATCAAGTCCATTGGGTCCGTGGGTTCCCACTGGGCCCTCAACACATCCACCCACAGTCATTTCTCATTGACCTTGGTGTGGCGGAGCTGGAGCGTTTCGATGACCGCGAAGCCCTCATCTTCCGGGAGAACACCTTGGCTACCAAAGCCATAGACGAGTACATGAAGCTGGTGGGGGGCAAATACCTCCACGACACTCTGGGTACAGCTGAACAGGTCTTTGTTGGACATTATGGGGTGTCTGGGGTGCAGGACAACTTGGGTGTGACATTACGAAGTGGTCCAGAGCGCTGTGG
>NW_009909841.1:2745-2999 GCF_000696875.1 Nestor notabilis | reverse complement strand
GATGACGTGGGTTGGGATGTATGAGTTGGGTTGGGATGGATGGGTTGGGTTGGGATGGATGGGTTGGGTTGTGCTGCAGGACACCCCAGAACATCCATGGCGATGTAATGGAGGCTGTTCACAGCCATCCCCATGGTGGTGGCCAGTTGGTCCCCTCATGGGCCGTCCCTTGGTGTCCAGGTGAGGCCGTGGCCCAGCTCTGTATCTCGGAAGAAAGCTGTGAGGTGGACCCCAGCAGATGTGCTGGCCTTGAT
>NW_009909841.1:2359-2649 GCF_000696875.1 Nestor notabilis | reverse complement strand
GGGGTGGCCATGGGGGTGGCCATGGGGTGGCCACTAGCACAGGCAATGGGACAGGCACCAGGAGGAGCTGGGGATGGGCACGGGCACATGGATGCACCTGGGGACAGGAATAGGAACGGGGCCAAGCACAGGCATGGTGGGCACCACATCCCACAGCCCATCCTGGTGGCGCATGGGGGTGCTCCAGGACCTGCCTCCTGCCCCAGCACCCCTGAGGGTGTCTCTGGCCCTGCAGCACCTTCCCTGTGGAGCTGGGTGAGATCTTCCTGGCGTGGCGGGGGGCACGTGGG
>NW_009909841.1:0-2306 GCF_000696875.1 Nestor notabilis | reverse complement strand
TCCAGCCATCATGTCCCCCAGCCTCTTCGGCCTCATCCAGGAGTACCCGAGCGAGGCCACCACCCGCACCCTCACCCTGGTGGCCAAAGTCATCCAGAACCTGGCCAACTTCACCACGTACGGCACGGTACCAGCATGGGGGGGACGTGGCCGTAGGGAAGCCATAGGGCAATGGGGACATCTCCATGGCAGGAACCAGCCATGGGGCAGTAGGAACATCTCCACTCCATGCATGGACCTGACGTGGCCCAGCTGCAGAGCCTCACGTGTCATCTGTGGTGGCCTGACCCATGGGTGGCTTGGTCCATGAACATGGAAGTGTCTTTAGCTGTGTTCTGGCTTGTAGACAGGGTGGTGACAGTGCAGGGACATTGACTGCGTTCAGGGGATGGTTCTGGTCTTGGTTGGGTCTAGGGTGACTCTGGTCCAGGATGGGCTTAGAATCACTGGTCCCAGTTTGGCTTCAGAGGGTGGGTTTGGTCCTTGGTGGGTCCAATGACTTGGTCCATGATCCTGGAGGTGGCCTGGCCCATGACCATGGTGGTGATCTATGACCATGGTGGTGGCCTGTGCTCATGGTGGTGGCCCATGGCCATGGTGGTAGCCCATGACCGTGGAGGTGATCCATGACCATGGAGGTGGCCCATGACCATGCAGGATGGGCTTAGAATCACTGGTCCCAGTTTGGCTTCAGAGGGTGGGTTTGGTCCTTGGTGGGTCCAATGACTTGGTCCATGATCCTGGAGGTGGCCTGGCCCATGACCATGGTGGTGATCTATGACCATGGTGGTGGCCTGTGCTCATGGTGGTGGCCCATGGCCATGGTGGTAGCCCATGACCGTGGAGGTGATCCATGACCATGGAGGTGGCCCATGACCATGGAGGTGGTCCATGACCATGGAGGTGGCCCATAACCATGGAGGTGGCCCAGGCCATCACCAGGCCACCCAAGTAACCAGCCATTGTGTTCCCCAGGTTTGGCGAGAAGGAGGCCTACATGGGCTTCATGAATGAGTTCTTGGAGCACAACTGGAGCACCATGACAGGCTTCCTGCAGAGCGTGTCCAATCCTGAGAGCAGCGCCCACATGGCCACTTACGACGGCTACATGGACCTGGCCCTGGAGCTCGCCACCCTCCACCTTCTGCTCTGTGACATCTTCTCCATCCTCGACCAGGTGCCACCAACCCATTTGTCCCCAGGGTGACTGGCAAGACTGGTGGCCACCTCCTTCTCCCCACATACAGAGTTGGTGTCCACTGCCCATGGCCACCCATTGTCACCTTAACGTCCACATCTTGTCCTGATAGGCCACACAGAAGGAGCTGGAGCCCCTGCCCACCATCCTCACTGCCATCAAGGAGGGGACTCCTGTCCCTGTCTCTGTCCGTCTCAGCTCCACCACGGAGCGAAGGTACCAGTGGGTAGACACAGGGACATTTGGGACCATGGTAGACATATGGGGACAGGAAGAGCTTTGGTGCCACTGTGGTGGGTTTGTGGTGGTTCTGGGTCTGGTTGTGTTCAGGGGATGGTTCTGGTCTTGGTTCTGGTCCAGAATGGGCTTAGAATCACCAGGCCCAGTTGGCTTCAGAGGGTGGGTTTAGTCCCTGATGAGTCCAGCAGATGGTTGTGGTTGGGTAGGGGATGGTTCTAGTCCCAACTGGATTTGATGGGTGCTTGAGGGCCAGACTGAGTCCACGAGCTGTTCCTGATTCCAAATAGACTTAGGGGGTGTTTCTGGTCCTAGTTGGGCTTGGGGTGACATTGGCCCAGGCTGGGTTGGGGTGATTCAGGTCCTGGTTGGGTTTGGGGTGTCTCTGGACCTGGCTGGGT
This sequence comes from Nestor notabilis, assembly GCF_000696875.1. NCBI lineage: Eukaryota > Metazoa > Chordata > Aves > Psittaciformes > Psittacidae > Nestor > Nestor notabilis. The sequence goes on along the minus strand of NW_009909841.1, from coordinate 470 downwards.
TTGAGGTGCTTCAGGTCCAGGAGATGGGGCCAGGAGATGTGTTTGATCCCAACTGGATTTGGGGTGCCTCTGGTCCTGTTTTGGTTCATGGTGGTTCTGGTCCCTCCTGGGTACTGGTACCAATTGGGTTCAGGTTGTTTCTGGTGCTTCCTGGCCCCACCACCCCCCAGTATCCAGCCACGCACCCACCCACTCACCTGCCTACTCACCCACCCATCCATCCATCCTCCATCCATCCATCCATCCATCCTCCATCCATCCACCCATCCATCCATCCTTCCATTCCTCCATCCATCCATCCTCCATCCATCCATTCATCCATCCACCCTCCACCCTCCTCCATCCCCTTCACCCTCCCAGGCCAGCAGAGAGCTTCAAGCCCGGCTTCGTTCCGCCGCGGGACCTGGGCAAGCACAGCCCCCTCATCAAGAGCCAGTCCCTCCTCAGCGTCCGCCGGGTGCGGGGCCGGG
>NW_009909840.1:14287-27443 GCF_000696875.1 Nestor notabilis | reverse complement strand
GAGCTTCGGCTGTGGAGGGCTGCACTACTGACCAGCCGGGCCGGCATCGCAGCGGAGGGACAGCGTGTGTCGACAGGAAACCCGCGACGGTCCTTGCACGGCTGGAGTAGCTCATTTGCCACAGAAAGCGAGCACCAACAAGTTGGCACTGTGCTGGGTGCCGCCGATTTAAAGCGCAGAACAGCTGTTAGTTAGACACAGTGGCGTTCAAACAGAAGTTAAGCAATACAGAGGGAGGGAGGGTCTCATTCCAAACTCCGGGTGAGCACTGCACGGCAGATTTTTGAAGGACAGCATCTTTTCAGGTCTCTCTACAACTTAATCACAAGCCTTAATTCTAAGCTTAGTCCAACTTAACTGTTTCAGTTGAAAGCATCCTTTCACAATTATTCCTTGCTCCGATGTGTGAGCCGAGATCAAAACTCCTATTGCTGTTCCAGCACAGGCTTCTGTGTATAGAGCACATACTGGCTCCTCGCTCCACCCCCTAAAGATATGAATACATATTATGGCTTAGCTCTAATTTTAGTAAAGCCATTTTAGTGTTTCAGAGATGATGAGACCTGTGGCTCTGTTGGAAGTTTACAAGATGCACAGCGTGGCAAACAAGGATTTTTACTAGTAATTTCAAAACTTTTAAAACTGCCAAAAGGGAAGTTTAATGATGTGACTCTAGGAGCTCTACCTCCACCTTTAAGACCTTGCTTTTATCTCCTTAGATATTTTCTCCTTCTGAAAGTACTAAGAGTCAGGGGACTGCCTGTCCGTACTGTTTAAAGACCATATATAAGCCAGTTGCTTATCCAAGTGTTTTCTCTTTCCAGCTTACCAGAGAAGCTAAAGATGAGTCTACGGAAGCAAACCCCCAGTGACTTCCTAAAACAGATCATTGGCAGGCCAGTTGTTGTAAAATTAAATTCTGGAGTTGATTATCGAGGTAAGTTCTCCATCTGTCTCACTGAGGCAGTAATTGTTTGAGTAGGCTGGAACAGATGCACTGCATTTGAAAAGCTAAGTACTATGATCCAGAATCTTGGAGTGTGTCAATATAGATCTCAGAATGGTGACATGGCAAACAGAAAATCAGCTCTGGAGAAACTGATGAAAAAGAGGTTAATGGTGGATTTAGAGATTAAAATTACTTACCCAAATCATTAGTGTCCTTAGTCACAGATGGTTAGACTGGAGACTTGGGATTATTTTGAGTTTCTAAACAGGTATTTGTAAAGATTGGCAGAAATTACAATTCCTGAAATGGCCAGGCAGTCCCCTTCTCAATGCTCTGATTGCAACCCGTTGAAACTCTTTTTCTTTTCTTTCCTGTTCTCCAATTCCTAGTGTAGACCTTGGTCCAGAAAAACTTCAGACAGTAAACTGTGCTATCAGTCGTAAACCTGCTCATACACAAGGGATGAAGCAATTGTTTACATTCTTGGTTAAACAGCTGCCTAGACATGTGTTGGATCAAGACTCGCAGAGATACAGGAGAAAGCTTAGTGTGGCAGTGCACCCAGTTCATTTTAACACAGCCCAGCATTTTTATTCCGGAACTCTTCAGCCTTCATGCACTGTATCTAGGATTACAGGCTTTTTTAACCACTAAATTAAACTTCTCTGTTCAGTGAAATGTCCTGGTCCTACTCCCACTAAGACTATCAGCCTGTCCAATTTTTTTAGTAGTATCCAAGTTTAATTAAAATTATCATGTATCTCCTATTGTGCACAATTTAGACATTTTGTGCTGGTGTGAGAAATACCATGGTCCTGCTGCAGATCACTGCTTCAGATAGGTTGAATTCAATTGGCTCATCTTATCACTTGTGAAAGGGGACTTCTTTGTACTGCGACAAGGAATCTTTGTATTAAGACAGTTTTAAATGTTACTGTGCACTGGCAGAGCAAGCACTACCTTCTTATCCCTTCCTGTTCCTCTCTAGTGTCTCAGCTGACAGAATTTGCAGTCTGTCATTTCTTTGAGATCCATATTGTCTGAGCACTTCAGGTGGGGTGGGTGGGTTAAGAACTTCACTGCTGCTCATCAGTCTTCGGCCTCTATGAATTCTTTCTTGCAGGAAAATGTAGTGACAGTTCAATAAAGTTGAAGTCATTTACCAAAAGGTACACACCAGGCAGGGCCAAAACAGATTTGGGGTTTGGATGTGCTGTTTTCTTTGAGAACATTGGTACCCTCTGCTTGGTAAGATCTATTTGTTACTACTGCAGATAAACTACTGACCTTTCGCCCCAGCAAACTTAGTTTCACATGCCTACAGTCAGACCTAGCAGGAATTGAACCACAGTTCTTTTGAGCATCCTTATTTGTTACTGGATTTTTTCCCCTCCCTTTCCTATTTCCCTCTGCTCTCCTGCCTTCCCACTTACTGTGATCCTGCAGTTAAAAAAACTCTGTAATGCTCTCATTCGAAAATAAGCACTCATTTTATTCTGTGCAGAAATTTGACCAACATTTGTAAAAGCTAAATGTCAAAAAAGCCACCATCTCAGGCTTTTGTTGCAGATCTGTCTAGATTCTCTCTCTGGGTTGCTATTTTATGTCTGTATCTCCACCCTCCAAGCCATATGTGCAAACGTGGCCTAATACAAGTGTTGATGGGTAACTGTAAAACGTCTTGATGCACTGCCAAGGGCTGCTAAGAAGAAGCTCTGAGAAAGTAATCAGTGACAAATGAATATATATGATTTCTGTGTGTAGGGATGGATATGTACATTAAAACATCTCTACATATAGATAAAACAGATAAAATAATAGCCAGGGTAGGCAGTGACAATATTTAATGCATTAGTGGCCTGAGAGTAAACACAAAGAAAGGGAAGAAGAGAATGAAACCACCATGAATGCACTCTAGGAACAAAAAAGTTTGAAAATAATGCTTTTGTGGACTACTGAATGGTAGCTCAAGAAAAATCAACAATTTTAATTCTGGACAAACAATTTCTGCTCTTGTATTGTTACATGGAGCACTGAGGATTACGGTAGAGAAAAAGAGTTCTGACTTCTGTTTGGTTTGAGTTTTTTGGCACATTTAGTAACACTTTGTGAGCAGTCAGTTTTTCCTGTGTGTGAAACAGAGGAAAGAAGAACATAAAGGAAAATAATCCTTAAACCGTTACAAGTTGGCAGAAGAACTTTAATTCCTAATTATTTAATGGAAGATATTACAACAGTTCTGAAAAAATGAGAATGTGTCCTAGAGGAGGAATCTCAGCTGGATTTTTCCCCCTCCCTGACTACAGCCAATACTCGATATTTCAAGTTTTAATTCCAGGTAAAAAAATTAGGTGTTCTTCAAACAGAGGAAAAAAGTTTTTAGTAGTATTGTCTGTGTGTGCAAGACACAGGCAAGATTGAGATAACTAATGCAGCTTTTAACAAGTCATGATGTGTGCACAATTAACAAATCAGATTGTATTCTCTGAGCAATTCCTTGCATTTGTTAATCCCCCATATCCAGTTCCTTAACTCAATAATCCGTTCATTGATCAGGCAGGTTAAATTTGTAGATGGACATGGTTCTGATCTTAAGGGTGGGAGTAGGCACCAAGGAGTGATTTTAAGTGAAAAAAATGCTATCATACTGCCAGCACATAGGAAGTACTGTGTGAACAAGGTACAGCCTTCAACAGGGGCTATGGGAAGTGAGAACATAAATACTGTCTAAAATCAGGGATACTCAAATGCTTTTTTTCCTGATAAAAATAATATCTAGTTTTACAAATGGCAGAGATTTCTCCTTGAGTTGCATTGATTAAACAGTGTAATTTTTTGTGGGAATATTTGTGTCATTAGAAAAATCCTTTGTCAGTTGAAGACTACATTGAATTTTGTTTACATCAGAACAGAGACTTGCAGCCAATGTTCTTCTAGATCTTTAGGCATGAAGATAAATATGAAAATGTCCTGTATTAAAAGGGTTGGCTTTCAGCTATATCCTTCACAAGTTTTGATGAAAATTCAATTTACATAGCCTTGTCCTTAGCTTATCCAGTTACACTTTATGTCAGAGTTTCTTTTCAGGTGTAACTTAAAACACAAGTGAGAAGGGACAACTTAAACTTTCAAAGTGGAAATTGTCAATCTTTTGAAAGCTGTGTCTTAATGATTTCTTTTTAATCCCAAGTCTTACATCAACTGATAAGGTTGCTACTACAGTGCCTGAGGCTCCTCACTCTCAGCTTAATTCTTTGACTAATACTCTGATCTACCGATTCATCTGGCCAAGCTTGGGCTTTTAGGTTGTTAGGAAGATACAGGGGTTTTTTTCAGTACTATTCAAACACAATTCATTGTTTGTGTATTTTAAAATAAGTTTAAGTTGATTCATTTTTAAATTGTCACTGTCTTCAGGTGTCCTGGCTTGCCTGGATGGGTATATGAATATAGCTCTGGAACAGACTGAGGAATATGTAAATGGACAATTAAAGAACAAGTATGGGGACGCATTTATCCGAGGAAATAATGGTAATTTCCTCTCCTTATGTTATTGCTTATTAGAAGATTGTGTTTTCATATTCGGATTTTGAGGAGCAGCTGAGGAGTAAGCAAGCTGCCTATAAGAATATTAGTTTTATGCTTTCTTGGAAACCTTAATACGCTTTTTACAGTTTCTTTTTTTCACTGTCTGTGCTTTTCTGCATTCCTGTGGCCCTTTTTGCCTCTGAACTTGAAATTCATTTAGAGAAGCACACTCTTTTCTAGCCTTCCTTGGAGCTTATTTCCTGCTTCACAGGTAGTTGTTAGCTTTGCCTTAAGTGCTTGGGATTTCCAGCTTTTGTGGAAAAGTCATAGCATTAGTGTCTGACACCTGTAATTCCGCTGCTTAGAAGCTCTCTCATGCTCTCCTCAGCAATGCTGCAGGGTAGCTGGCTTTATTCGTCCTCTGTTCAGCCTGCGTTTGCTGGTGTATAGTTTGGCTACAAATATGATAAATACTGAAGCAAAGTAGTACAAGAGTTGCCTGACTTTGTCCATGCTGAATGCAATTTATTACACTGTCATTTTACAAGCCATGGAAATAAGGTATTTTAAATAAACAGCCTTCTGCACATTATTTACCAGGCCCCTCACATGTGCCGCTTTCTCCTTTTCACAGTATTGTACATAAGCACACAGAAGAGGAGGATGTGAAGACGCCAGAAGGAGGCCGTTTTGTACTTGTGAACCTCTTCAAAATGATGAGCCCTCTTTGGTTTGTAGTTTATAATCCACAGATGAAATACACAAGTGTTTAAATATTTTTTTTAAATAAATGTAAACCAGTGTAAACTTCCTGGATATTTTTGTTTCAAAGCATGGCTTGGTTACGCTGCACAGAAAAATAATAAAGAGAGAAGCATGTAATAGTGCCACAAGACTAGTTCAAAGCAAAAGCTCGTTTATTTATGCTGCTACAGAAATGCTAACTGGAAGGTAAGCAGGCATGGAGTTACCGCAAATCACAGCCTTGTACTGATGGCAAAACAATAGTTTAACTGATGTTGGAAAGGGAAATGATAATGTTTTGGTGACAGTGACCTGTCAGTTTTGGAAAACATAGGGTCATCTTTATATGCCAATCTAGCAACAGTCATTGGGTAGAGTTCAGCTGTCCAAGAAATCTTGAATTGCAGATTGAGTCAAAGCATGTACTTGTTACACTTCAACTGTTAGTGGTGGGGAAAGAATTGAATCAAATGGGTGAAAAGAAAGCTCTGTGCCAGCTGAGGACGTCAGTCACAGCTGAAACGCTCTCAGTTGGTATACCAACACAGTGGGGAACTGCCACACCTCCTACCACACTCAGCTTGGAGTTACCTTTTTTCCTGTATCTCTACCAAACACAATGGACTTCTTCAATGAAAAGCAATTTTAACTTATATCTAAAACTACTCCTGAGAACAGAATAGGGATCTAAAAGCTTTCATAAACATGCCATATGTATTCTCTTTGGACAGTTCATTTTTTCCCATCGGCTTCCCCCTTAACCTAGTACCATCTATATATTCTCTTTCTTTATGTACTAGCCAGAAATGAGAACAAGTACGTTAAGCTAATTGTAAAGGGCATGCATTAGGGAGGAGGAACTTCTGTGCAGAACTTGTTTGTTCAGATTTTGCAACAATACTGCCAGATAATCAAAGCCCAGTGAGTTTCACATGGATACTTATTCCCAATTTATATTATCTTTTCTTGGTTTACATGCAGTCAGAAAAGGAAAAACAACAACCCTGAATGTTCAGATATTTGAGTGTTACTATGCATAATGTCCAGATACTCAAGATGTTTTCTTGTTCCTGAGGGCAAAGTTATAAGTACCTCTTAGTGAGGTTATTTAACCAATATTTTATGATGAGTTTTCTGACACCCTGTTTTATTCTTTGGGCAGTTTATAGTGCCTCCAGGAACAAAAACACTCCTAGTTGTTCATGGATGAACACAGTGGCCAATTCTTCCCAAGTACCAAGTCAAGCAGGGACCAGTAACACATCAGTTACCCAAGGGAGAGGAATGTGGGTTTCAAATTCCAAAAAAAAAAAAAAAAAAAAAAAAGGAATAATTCAAAATTATTTTGCAATTAGTAGTTAATCTTTCCATTTGAAACACTTCAGAAGCCACTCCAGAACACACAAATAGAGATGCTACTTTATAATATGCTTAAGTAATTTATCATTTTCTGACAAGGGTTTAAAAGTGTGTGGGATGTAAATACAAATCACCAACATACTCTTCTCTAAAGGGCATGCAGTTTCTCACTGGTCTGTCACCTGTATGCAGCTGGCAGGTTACTGTGTGCTTTCATTCCTTGACACTGATTTTTCATTTTAAAATGGGGTTAACTTTTTCTTCTCCACTTTTCTCACCTCCTCCTCCACCTACCCACCTATAGCAACACATTTTGCCCAGACTTCTGTTTACTCTCAAGCATTCACAACGCTAACTTTAACTGCAGTTCTGTTTCTACAACTTTTGTCACACAGCATTTTTCAGTTGTAATCTGCTACTTCAGATGGTCTAATCATGCAGTGAACTTAGAAAATGCTGCATAGTTTACATGGTGAGTGGGTTTTTTAATGTATTCTAAATCATGAAGTCACTATTTGCACTACTATCCGAGGTGTGTAGGAAAATTTGCATTAAAGATGAGCTGTTGTATATCATATTCAAATTTAAAAGGTAGCTAAAGAAACTAAACATTTAATTCCCACAATTACTGACCTTTATGTACAGGATTCCCCCCCTTAATTCAGTTTTCAGCCCCTATGTTTAGATCAAGTGAACATTTAAGTTTTATTTCAATTACGCAGTCCATTTTGAGTTGGATAAAACATTCATCTTGGATTTATTTCACTCATCTTTTAGATTTTGTTTTAACTAAGTATGTTCTGTAGGACATGATACTAGTTGCAAGCAAGTCAGACACTGTCCAGACAGTTTTCAGAATAGCACACGGAGCACTATTTAAAGTTTGAGGTGAGGCATCCCAGTGTATATATGTATGTAGACATCAAAGTACAATGGTGTATTTCACAAACTCTTGATGCTTAAAAATGACTCAACCTGATTCATAAGATCTTTATCCCACTGGGAGATACAAATACGCTCTTACAAACGACACATCTTCACACACAAAAAACTGTATTAGATACTAATGCTCACATCCTTCATGTTACCTCATTTACCATATTCTAATGCTCCTGCCCCCATACCTGTGTAAAAAACAGTTTTACTTGTGGGTCAGGCTCATCTAGATCAGGACTGACAACACAACATTCCTTGAACAACTTGCAAGTTCTTGTCCATCACTTGTCTTAGAAGAATGCACTCACAACTAAGTAATCCAAAATTAACAAACAAAAGTTAACTGAACTCCAAAGACTAAAGCTGCATTCACATACATAGTACTTTCATGCAATGAGATCACTTCATGAAACCAAGGCTGCTCAACTGCTACCCCATCTGCACCCTCTTCCACACATTCACTCACAGATAGTCTAGGAGGAGCAGCAACTCTGGATTTGCTACATCCTCACATCCAGTGTAAGTTTCCTGCACTTTGAAAAGTCAAACTAAGCCACGTCTCCTTAAACAAAAGCCTGTCTGGGAGGAGCAGCACAGCCAAGCCTATAGAAACTAGAGAAAGCAAATCTGGAAGGAGGTAAGTACTCACTGTGTGGTGGGACAGCCAGGAGCCAGGTTACTACTAAAGCCTGCAGTGTCCTGCAGTGCCACTATATACGGGAGCAGAGCATGCTGGGAAAGTTTTTCTTTAAAGGTATACACTGATGACCACTCAACTTTACAGTTTGTTGCTACCTGGTTCCTAGTTCAAAGGGAATCTAACGCAAACCACCCAACACTATTGATTTGAGTTCTTTCTTTTTCATGATACAATGACAAAACAGCTACCCAGAGCCCTCCTGGGTGCAACTGGCCCATTAAGTTCTAAGGCTCTTACTCCAAAAGCCAGCTGTGCTGCACAGCTGTAGGTTTCAGTTGCATTGTTCACAGTACTCAAGAAAGCATGAAAGTGTTTGCAAAATGGCAGCCTTCAAACATTTGACTGATGGCACCAAAGCAATGCCTGATCTTTAATATGCCAGCTCATGCCCATGGCCAGCTCCAGCTCCAGCTCCATGTCCATTTTGAAAGCAAACAGACTGGAGCCAGCAGTTCTAAAGGTTCCTGTGCCAAACTGTTCTCCACGGCTGAGAAGTCGGACAGGAGGAGGCTTTTCCTGAGCTGCTGTGTTGATCCTGCCTAAGGGACCCTTGAACATTTAAGAGTCTGATCCAAGCAGCAGCTTCGGGCTGGGCTGAGCTGGGCTGCATGCCTGCCGTGGCTTTTGGGTCTCCACTGGGCCACACAGACCCCTTGGCTGAAGGACACCTCCACCAGCTCAACATAACAGCGGAGCTCGCGGGCAGCTCCCACTTGGTACCATGATTGCACCAGCTGCCTGGCCTTGCCCTTATCTGACAGCAGCAACAAGTTCTCATGAGAACATCCTTTAGAAAGAGGGTTGTTTTCTTGCAAGGAAATTATCACATAGCTCAAGCGATGACAAGGGAGGGCTGCTCTCCATGGACGGGGTTGCATCTGCTCTGAGCACTGTGGGAAAATCCTTCTGGGCTCCATCCAGTGCTGCATGAGTGTGGGGTGCCCAGCACCTGAAGCAACGTACAATTTACTTGCTGTTTGGATTCCTCATTTTATTCTCTCTTATTAAACCAACCATTAAGCTATTTATTGCTGGGCCTTTCTTATTGAGATACAGAAAGAGCCCTGCACCATCTCTCTCTCTCTCTCTTCCCCTCCTCCATCCCCAGAACAGCTGCCCAGGTTGCAGTAGTTACCAAATAAAGGGTTGTTTTGGAGTTTTTTTAAAGGCTGAATTTGTAAGAGGAGACTCACATTGTATGTTGCATGATTGTGTATGTGTTAGTTCATTCCCAGCAGTAATTGAATCCACTGTCCCATTTCAGTAAGTGTGATATACAGGAATAGCAAGAATAGTCAACTGGGTAGAAGCGGAAGGACCTGACAGTATTTCTGCCAACCTCCTGCCTAACTAGATGTCAGCAAAACATCCTCTTTTCCCTGGTGTCCCCAAACACAGAGACACAGACATCCATAGGTCAACCCTGAGATGCCAGTTTGTAGGCACTGTTCTCCATTCTCCCTGTGGGACTACCACGAGTTTTTACTGCTCTCCTACTGTGGGCTTTTAGCCACCCTTCTCACAGACTGCTCTTTGTTCTAAAGATGACATGAAATCTTATTAAATTAGACGGTGCTGCCAGCTTTGTTGGTTTAATGATCAGTTCCTTGTGATCTGGACTCAACTAATTGTTGCTGCTTTGAAACACTCAATCAACCTGCCCACTCTAACTGCCCCCAAACTTTCTTCACAGGACTCAGGTGGCCACTAGCTGACCAGGAAGGACTTCTAACTCATTATAACCCTTATTATCTTGTGGTAGCAAAGCAGTTCTCAACCTGTCAGTGAAGCAACCAGCTTGCTCTTGAGTGTCAGATCTGGATTGCTTACATCCATGCCTGTGCTGCAAACTGATCTCCACTGCACCTGCTCCATGTCTGCTGTCCCTGTTGTGACCCGGTGATGTGGAGATGTAGAGACAATCTGCAGGAAGGAGAAAGCTTCCGCATAAAGACCCTGGGATGTAACTGAGTTTATAACACTTCTGTGCACTTTATTGATGAAATTGCAGGTTACATGGTTTATAGTCTATCTATCTTAATTATCAAGTTATAGCACAGCATGCAGTTTTCCCTAGTGCTATTTTAGAATCCCAACTGTGGGGTTTTTTATCCTAGAAATCCATGACACAAATGCTGCTGAGAAAACAATAGGCACAGTGTAAGTTGTCGCAAGTTTCTCCTTGCCAGCTTCCTACTAACAGAGAAATTTATGACAGGAAAGAGGCAAACCTCTCCTAGTGACAGCAGTGCCACGTGGCCTTCTTGTGTCTGCCTGGGCCCCATCGTCAGAGCGGTAAGTAAAGCCTCGCTGAGCTCAAGTGGCTCCAGCAGGTCAAAGCTCTGGCCAGAGGAGGCTGAGGCAATGCTGTCCTGGTGGGTGATGCAACCAGAGGCTATGGAGAGGGCTGTATTTCTTACTGGAAGCATCTGCCTGTCACTTGGCATTCGAACATGCGGTTTGAGGCTGCTGGTAGGTGCTTGTGTCACAGTAATGACTGTGACAGGCTTTTTCCATCTCTAAGGAGGAGATGATTGTGACATTTGGTTTGAGTGCAGCTTTGAAGCCACCGAGTTCTTCTGCTAGAGAGCAGGCAGTGAGGATGAACTCTGCGTAAGGCTGTATTTCAGTTCAGCCCAGCAATTAATGCTGCCTCCAGGCAGTGCCGTGCAGTTCTGCTGACTAGTGCTGCTAAACCTGCACACAGCAGCCCCCCAGCAGCACCTCCTGCCCTGCCCAGAGACCAGCACCAGCTCTGGGAGCCAACAGAGCCAGTTCAGCGTGGCACAACATCCTGTGCTGTTACGGATGGGTTGGGTCTGCCTCTCGTTTGTTGAAGCTCTTCTCCCTTCTCCCCATAGTTTTGCACAGAGCTCCAGGGAGCACCCAATGGTGCTGTTTCACGATCTGCACTCTGCTGGTTTTCCTGCTTTTTCAGGTGGCAGCTGATGGAGAAATGGTCCTCACTGGAGCTGGCACCTTGGCAGCAGCTGAAGAAGACCATGCAATGCTGTTACACCATGCCATGGTGCAGAGACCTACACTTAGGTTGAATATTGCTTTCAGGCTGCTGCACCAGAACGGCTGCAATGTGTTTGGTGTTTCCCCTGCAGATTGTCAGAGGTCTGGAGCTGCTGTTTATTACACTGGAATAATGAGCAAGTAATAGTTTAGCTTAGTAGCAAGTTAGTAATGAAAAGCCATAAGAGACCAGTTGGTTTTGGGAAAGGATTAGTCACTAATATAGCATAAAGGTTACTCTCTTTTGTGTATGAAATGTGCACAATTACAAACTGGAACAAAAGCAATAATGCAAGCTCTTCCTCCCTTCCCCTAGTACTTTCTGCTTCCACTGACAAAAGGAAAGACACTGTAAGACTTGTATTATATCCTGAAATTCAGTGACTGTAAGGCCTCTTTGAAATGCAGAGAGCCGGCTACTGAGAGCTCAGGACCACCAGTTCCCGTACTTTCAAACCAGTTAAACAGATGAGAGTTGGGATGTCAGTGGCAGTACCTCAGCGCCAGCCCAGCATCTTGTTTCAGTGCTGGAGGACAGGCTGTAGAGCAGGGCTGGCTGATGGGAACAGCGCTAACAAGCGGGGTCTCTGCAAGCCTGACTCCAGGTTCTGGGAGGCACCCCAGGCGGAGGTCAGTGTGATGCCCGCTCTGCACAGGCTCCCACACTGGTCAGACCCCAAGCAAGATCAAATATAGGCATCCCTATAGAAAACAGTGGTGTCACCTATGTGTTGGTGTATGTCCTTCAGTCATGGGACAGGACAGAGCTTTGTGGTGTCCTGCAGGGAGAGTGCCCTAAGGACCAGCGTGAACTCGTTCAGGTGTCAGACACACAGTTATCAGAGGAGAAGGAGGACAAAAGGGCCTAAGTACTCTTTGACCCTCCATCATTAATAGCTTTCCTGCACCACAGGGCCAGCCCCCTCCCAGTGGCCCAGGGACGTCTGACACTACCTTTTAAGGGTCTGGTAGATGAAGAAAAGCCAGCCAGCTGATGGGGCTGTTACCCTGTTCCTCTAGCCCTACTGAGGCCACAAGCTGCCAGCAGTTTGCTGATGATGTCCTGATGGTGTCTCTAACGATGACAAGAAGTTGGACCCTAATTTCCATCCGTTGTGAGTGAGGAGCTGCTGGCAGGCAAAGGGGCAAGCGTGGTGACAGTGGCCAGGGTTGAGGGAAAGTCCTGATGACCAGAGCAGTCTGCAGAGATGAGGTGGTTCCAAGAGGAGCTGGGAAGCTCAGGGATAGGATCAGCTCTGTGGCTGGGCACTGACATGGCTGCAGTGTATCTGTCCTGCAGTGGTGTCAGCCTGGGCTTAAAGGCAGTTTGTGTGCCAGAAGACAGTCACACATATCAGATGCTTAGTCTCCTGTGCCAGCTCTGGTGGGTTTATGGGGTGCTGATGGCTCCTCCTGGCAGGGCTGGCACCTTCCTGGTCTTTCTAGCAAAATTCTTTTGCTGCCAAAATAACTCCCATATAAGCATGAGAGACAGGGCACATTGCTTGGGGGTCACGGACTAGAGGGACCTGACTTCACTTTGCTTTGCAAAGCTTTATTCAGCATGGAAGGGGGGTTGTGTGGGAAGGGAAACAGGGCAAGTGGGAGTCTGATCCTCCTGCACCTCTGCAAGGGAGTCCCACACAAACCCATGGGTTGCTGCTGCCCCCCCACTAGTTGCCTTTGTTTTCATTAGAGAAACTTGGAGATGTGAAAAAACCCAAACAAACCAGGGGGTGGGATGTGAGAAGGAAAACTAATATGATTAAGGCAGGATTCGGGCACTGGTGGAGAGCTGCCGTAGGTGGTGGGTATTAGCAGTAACAGCTGCTGCGCTTCCCATTAGAGGAGAAAGTGAAGAAGGTCCCTGAAAGGATGGGTCTCTGGCAGGCCCGGACAGCAGCGGCGGGAGCGAGGCC
>NW_009909840.1:5145-14180 GCF_000696875.1 Nestor notabilis | reverse complement strand
CGGCCACAGCCTCGGAAACACCCAGGGGAAAGAGCAGCTGCTCAGGGGGACTTTTCATGAGCTCCAGCAAAAAATCACATCCCGCAAGGGAGGCGTAGGTGTGCCATGAGGAGGAGGCATCCTGCCACTGCGCAGGGACTGGGGTATTCAGCAAAGGCTCCCATGACTGCCACAAGCATCCTCTGGCACATAACTGGTTGGAGTGGCATGATGCTGTGGAAGGTTAAACTGCATCCATCTGCTCCCTGCTTCAGGCCGGGCAGGAACTGTTTTGTGTGCAGTGGTGGTTCGTCGGAGTCAGCTGGTGAGTTTCAGAAGCGCTAGAGACGGAGGTATAAGCTAGATCTCCTCAGCCTCTGTTTTCCTCTGGTTTATTTAAATCTACTTACTGAGTAGGTGTAATGAAATCTAAGCCAGGAAAAGCTGCATGTTGAAAAGAAGATGTTAGAAAGCACTGCACTAAAAGCAGGACTACCTGCTTACGATGTCCATTACAATAAATATGGCACACTCATCCTTCAGCTACACTTTCAAAAGTGCATTCTGAAAAATCAGAGTAACACAATACCCTAACTAATCTGGAATTGTGTTTTGTGCCAGGCGGCAAAGCTGCGAGGTACTGAAGGCATGGCATGCCAAATACTAAACTTGGACCATGCTGAGAAAAAGACACTTGCTTGGATTAAAAACTGCAGAATAAGGAGAAATCTTGGCACTAGCCAAAATGGCTGCCCATTCCCCTCAGGCTCCCAGTGCTGCCTTCAAAGACAGCATTGCTGCCATTTCATCAGCAACAGCAAGACCTGACCCACAAATACAAGCTAAAATGGTGCTGGTGGCAGAGGATGGGTCCAATGGTCACAAGCAGCCCACCACCTCTGAGCTGCACCGTCTGGGCTGCTAAAAGATGCCTCATGCTTCTGCAGGCCGAAATGAGGGGCAGCCACGTGCTGTCCCTGCAGCAACACGGCTCGGTGCCGTGGCAGGGAGAAGCTCTGTGCTGGGCACCAGCCCCACAAGCAATGGGGCCTGCAGGTCTAAGGGTAAATGCTTGCCCCATTGAGCAGGTTGTACATTTGGGCTGGGAATGGTGGAGGGTGCTGAGCACAGCCATATGGAGCCTCTTCCTCCTCCTAAATGCTACAAGACATTTTAGAGCAAACCTTCCCAGGCATCTCCCCCCATGGGCAACTTTGCAGGAAGTGCAGCCTCTTGTTGGGCCTCTCCCCTCCCAGCCTCAACAATTCTCTTCAAAATGTGAAATGCTGTGGATAACCAAAGAGGCTCCATGTGCCGCAGAGATCACTTATTCTCTTTGTTTAAAGGCTGTGCGAAGGGCAGCTCGGGAGCTCACCTAATTCAAAGGCACCAGATGAGCTCACAGGCTGCTGAAGACACTGCTTTGAAGTGAACTTCTGGTTGTTTTCCACCATAGGATGGAGGAGAGCAGGAGAGCCCACACTGCCGTTGTTGGCTGGGCATGCACAACCTTGTGTTTGGTCTCCCATGTGGCTGCCTTCTCACACGGTGCAAGCCTTTCTGCCTGCACCGACATGATGCCCAGGCACCTGAGAGCACAGCTGCACAGCCCAAACAACTACGTTACTGTCCACACCAACATGTCCTTCTACTTCCCAGGTGACAAGGTTCCAGGTAAGGAAAAGCTTCTCACTCCTGCATCTGAAAAATACATGATAACTAATGTCAAGTGATGGCATTGATCGCTGTGAAGGTTGGGAAGAGGGATAACTGCTCTGAGTGAGCTATGCTACCTCTCTCATCACAGAACCATAGAATGGTCTGGGATGGAAGGGACCTTAAAGATCATCTAGTTCCAACCCTGCTGCCAAGGGGAAGAAACAGACATACTTGCAGAGGGATTCTGTTTGCAGCACTTGGCCTAAGGTATCCCAGGTGACTGCAGGTTTTCACAATGTTGCAAAACAGCTGCTTGCTGGAGGCAGTCAGTAGATTTGGATGCTTTGGTTGGGATTCATTTATCTCAACTGTGTCTCAACCATACCGCGTCTCATCACATGCAACAGTGCAAGAGGCACCTCCAGAGGGTAAAGTCACTTTCCCTGCTCTGCACTGCACAAAGGGGTCTGGGTGACTTGCCTGACTCTTAGGTATGGTTGGACAGTGTGCCCTGTCCCCAGCTTCGCCGCTCCTGAGGCAGATGCAGACAGAGCTTAGAGGCACCGCTCCCCAGCCTGGCCACTTGCCTGCTCATCCCCATGCAAAATAGAACCCCCCCAAGGGCAGCGCACAAGCCTGTGCGTGCAGCCTAATGCAATATGGTTAGCAGCTCATAATCCAGGGAGAGGTGCAAAGACTCAACCGAATTTTGCATGCAGTTACATACTGCAAAGTCAAAGGTAAAGTCTGGCCTCCTGAATCCAAAACAGACCATGAGGACAATGGCAGTAAGATGCTTTTGGTGGTGGTGTACATAGTTTTCTTTTGGTTTCAGTGCTACCACTGAAAACTCCATTGCAAACAATTCACCCCATAACTATGAGACAAATCCATCTGTGCCCCATGCTTTGTCTTGCAGTGACAGTGAGGAGCACCAGGGATTTTATGGGCTTTTTGCTTCAAGCTCGCAAAGTGTCTAATGGTGAAATCGCTGGCACGTTCATCTTCATCCCTCCTGGTTCCAAGCTGCTGACTTGTTTTGAAGATGGTGACACCGTCACCCACTCGGACAAGTCACTGAAGAGAAACCTGTCCTTCGTATGGAAAGCACCAGACCAACCCATTGGAGACATCAAGTTTTTGTAAGTACATGCTGGTTCCTAACCAGAATTTGCATCTTCTCAGTTAAAGGCTTGGCTTTAGTTTTCCATTGTCCAGCACAGTGGTTTATGTATCTCGAACCCCATAGAGCTAAATAGTTATCAAATGCTGCAACAGTATCCTACCTGGTACATAAATTACCATTTATATCTGCTGGGCAGAGCTGCTTTTTATTTTCATGGTCACTATTTTCCCAGAATAAACACACTGGAAGGTGATAGCCTAAGCACTTAGGAAATAGGAATGTTAAGGCACGAAGAGAGAACTGTGATCAGGTCGCCTGTCCTTCTAAATAACACAGTCCATAGGACTTCCCTGCCTACAGGATAACCTTGTGTATCACTTCTGTTTAAAAAATAAATAAAAACGAGTGGATTTTAAAAAAATTTTACATGTAAACAGAGTTATTGACAGTAGGAAGAGAGAATGAGCACTGGGTCAAAATTTGACATCGCTGTCCCAGACTGCCCAACATTTCGGTTCTGATTTGGAACGAAATTAAACATTTTCGAACTGGCTGTCTTAGAGGAAGCACATTTCATCTCTTTCATTTCAGAAGAGATTAACTTGTTATGTTTTGAGTTTACAAAACCACTTAGAAGCTGCTTGGCCAGATGCTTGGCTGTTCCCCAAAACATGAATGTCCTGGTGACTGCTGGGGCTTGTGCATCTCATTATGATTCAACACATTCATGGAAACAGAAATACTACTGCTTGGCATTTCTAATTTTTGGCTGTTGTTTTAGATTGGGAAATACTATTAAAACTGCATAAAACTCAAGCAACACAATAAACCCAACCCAAATCCAGCAACACCTATTCCTAGCCACCCACTCTGATCCTTCCTTCTTTACCCTCTGGCTTCTGCTGTTTTCTGATAGCCTCTCCCTTTTCTCCCTATCTCAACATCTGGAAGAACTCCTTGTTAGGCTTAAAAATGCCTTGTGAGAATCATCCAGCACAGGAAAACCTGGGTCAGTTTCCTCTTAGCTAATTCTCAGAAGCAGCTGAGCAATCTGAGCTGAAATTCACCCCAACTCTCCAGCTCAAACAAGGCTCTCTGGGTGAATAGTTAAAGGTTGGCCAGTGCAGTTTTGGCACCTGACAAAAAGCAGAGGGTTGGGCGGACTCAAATATCAGAGGGCTGAGAAGAGAGACCTTTTTTTTCCCTACCTATTCTGCTGTTTGTACAAGTTACATTGACTTGTTTTAATTAGTAAATACCACTGTTGTTTCCCTGCCTACGGAAGATTATAAGCAGAGCTAGTCCAAGTTTTCCAAATGTACTTCTACCAGCACAGCAAAGATAAAAGCTTTTTTTTACAAAAAAATTAATTCCTACACAGTTTTTTGGCTGATCTTAATTATGAGTGGTGGTTTTCACCCCATATCTTTTTTACGGGACCTGTTATCTTCTATTTTGTAATATAAAACATGTGACGGGCTAATCCTTTAAAATACTTTTGCATCACTTCTGTCTTCAGATTAAACCAGCCTTTGTAATTAGCTAAACAGTCAGATGTTTTATTCATGCCGTCGAGTCAGTAAATTCTTGCCTGATTATGTTTTAACAGCATCTCTGTAGTCCAGTCGTACTTTGTTTACTGGGCAAAGATTGAATCTGCTGCTGTGGCTCAGCGAGGGCAAAACGAAATGCCTGCTGGCAGTGGCAAGAAGCCTGACCCTGTAACTCCTGCAGCTCCCTCACAGGGACCAGCTGACCCACACCCCACAGGTACAGCAAGCAAAGGTAAAGGGTTTCTTACTGACCTCTTCCCACAGAGTAGTTTTACAGTTTATTCCAGGCAAGCATTGAACACAAGGGACCCAAACAAGCTGGAGGGACCTGTTTAACTCCTGTGGCCATCAGGGAGATCAGCGATGGCTGTGCCAAACTCCCTGAAGGTATGGTTCAGCATTTGAGGTGATGGAGCTGGTTCCAAGGAGGGTACCAGAAAGATGAACAGGATTGCCAGATCTTATGATTCCAATGCAAACCCTAAAACACAGCATACTTTACCTATCATCTGAGCTCCTGAAAACAATTAAGTGCAATTCACAATGCTGTCTAAATACAGGAATACATTTGTCTCTAAATGTGACTATTTTCCTTCAGGTATGTATTTAGTTGTGTTTATGCAGTCTTTGGTCAGTAAAATGCTCCAAGAATTTACTTACACCCAAATCAGATGCATTTCTCAGCATTTCTGGCGTGGCCCCAAGACTGAGTTTTAATTATTTTAGTTGGCTATAATTTAGGCAGCAGGCTTTGCTGCTTTACTTTCCATCTGGGTTCCCACTTAAAATTAAGTGACATGAAAACAAAAAAAAGTCACTACTACAATCCTTCCTGGCAAATGCTAGCACCGAGTGGGATTTGAAATAAACAAACCACAGATAACAGACTTCTGCTCCTCTCAACCCGATTCTTGCTTTGTCTCCACGCTGGACAAGCTCCCACCTCTCCCGCAGCTGCCACCAGCTTCCCCCTGCACACCACCATGCCTCCTGCCAACCCCACCGGCACTGCGGCAGCGCTGGCACCAGAGCCAGGTTTTGGTGCTGGGTCAGATGCCCATCCCGTTGCTGAGCCGAAGCAGCTGGCCCGGCCCTCACGGGCTGTGTCCGGTGGGAGCGGCGGGGCCAGCAGCCGGCGGTTGGAGCCGTCTCTCCCCACCCGAGACCCTGGCACTGCGGCTGTCATACAAGATCTCCTCTCCCAGGACAATGCGTCCAGCTACAGCACCTCCAGTGGGTAAGCTAGGGGGTGGGAAGAGGTATTTCTCCAGTCTTTCTGGAGAAGGAAAATAGTACTAGCTTCCCTGGGGGTGAGTGAGGGTCTATGTAGGAAGGTGACTGTGGCTTGGGAGGAGGAAAGAGGGTGCTTGCTTGATGAAGTTTTGAGGAGTAATCCTTTGGAGATTGCACATGACAGACAGTGACAGGGAGAAAATCCAAATTCTTAAAAACCAACGCTGTGCTGCTCAGCCCAGCGGAGAACTGGCCGGGTGGCTGCAAACCTGGATAAAAACCACTGACTGCTACAGGATTTTTCTAAAAGCACATACAAATGTTCAATGAAATCGTGAACTCAGCAGACCTATTTCTCCATCTGCAGGGAAAAGGAAGAAAGGATTCAAAGCAATTATGAAATTTGGGCTGGAGGATGTCTGCTCAGCAGTCTCGGGGGGTTTGGGCTACATAAGCTTTCATGCAACATTTCATACTGCGGGTGAAAACAATGTGGATAGGAATAAAGGATTGGGCACTACTAAAAATACAGCCCCATACAGTCCGTGTTGACCGCGTGTATCCCTAGGCTGCTGTAGGGAGCAGCATGCTTCTCCAGTGGTGCAGGGGTTCCCAGGTGAGCCACAGCAACATGTCTTATCTACTAACCCTGCCTTTCTTCTGACCATTCCTTAGGGCAGGAAGCACTGCCAGCACTGCCACGCCACGCTTGTGTTTGATGTGTGAAGAAGACAGGCAGGTAAGCAGCAGGGTTGGGCAGGATGTCTTCTCCAAAGACAAGAAAGGTCTAAGAGAAGAGGAGGCTAAGACTTCTCTACTGTATCACAGTACCAAGCAACCCATGTAGGTCTCATAATTGACTAAAATTAGATTGAGACTGTTAAGAGTTCTAATTTTTTTTACCTGAACTGGGAATTGTTTTATATATCTCTCTTGTTTTCCTTTTGAGCCTGCTGCCCTGGGTTTTAACAGTCCTGCTGTAAAAGCAATCTAAAATAACTTTTCCATATGTAAACATATGGAAAGCAGGCTGCTGGTTGTTACAGGGCTGGAATAATGGTTTTATTCCTGTGAAAGACTGAGATCATAGAATCATAGAATCAAGTAGATTGGAAAAGACCTTTAAGATCATCAAGTCCAACCATTACTCCAGGACTGCCAAGACCACCACTAACCTATGTCACTGAAGGCCTCATATACACGGGTTTTGAACACTTCCAGGGATGGTGATTCTACCCGTGCCCTGGGCAGCCTGTTCCAATACCTGACCACCCTCTCTGTGAAGAAATTTTTCCTAATATCCAAACTAAACCTCCCCTGGTGCAGCTTGAGGCTGTTTCCTCTTGTCCTGTCACTTGTTACTTGGGAGAAGAGACCAACCCCCACCTCACCACAACCTCCTTTCAGGTAGTTGTATATGATGTTCCTTCCCAGAGGTGATGGGCAGGTACCACCCATGATATTCGCCAGAGGACAAAGGCTTCATCTTTCCTGAGAATGGCCAAGGAAGCCGTGTGCTTTCTGAGGGCAGGGTCAGCCCAGGAGGCTGGATGGACCAGAAAGGCAGAGGTGGTGGTGGTGGGGTTAACCACAGGAGTGAGGTGCACTCATCAGGGACAGCTGGAAGTACAATATGCAGTGGATGGAGAGGATCAAAACACAAGGAAAATAAAGAACCAGATCTGGGTTGCAGGATGCCATGGGAGGAAGACAAGATATAAAAGAGGAAGGGGCCATGCAGTAGAGAATGAGGCAAGAAGGACTTGTGAGGCAATTCAATTTTCTATCCCAAAGTCCCAAATTCTGCAGTATATCTTACGCTATGGCATTTGCATTTTGAGGGCAAGTGATCTATACACATGCAACTCTAACTTTGCCAGCCAACTACTAGTTTGCAGTTCAGCCACTGTACGCCTTTTATTTGCCACTGTATTTTACTAGCACCTTCAGAAAAGATCTCTTCCACAAAGGATGCTCTGACCCTCCCCTACTCTGCTTCACAGCTTGCCAGTGCTCCTACCTCAGCTTTGTGTTCCTGTCACACTGTCTTCCCAGCAAGCTTTAGAAATCACGAGTGATGGTAGAGGGTGAGAGTTTCTCTGGTGTAATTAATGGATGTGTGAAAAAGCCTGCTGGGCTGGACAGGCTGGAGAGGTGCCAGCTACTGAGGGCCAGATCCAAATCTCAGTGGAGCCAAAGAAGAATATCTCCAGCACATTTTGCAGGTTTTGGATGGGGGATCAGGTGCACAGTGGGAGTGGAAAAATTCACTGGGGGCCTCCTAAATTGTATGATTGTTTCACAGTTAGCCCTGGATGATATCTGCAAAGCCTGGGCTCCACAACTGGTGTGAAGCAGCTTGCTATTTTGTGAGGGATAAAATAAGGTGCGCGGCACGAGACAGAGCCCCTAGGAACTGGAGCGTGCAATAATGATTATTCCCACTAAAATAGGTGGTTAAACAACACTGAGAGGCAGCAGGTTTCAAACTGGCTATGTCAACTGAGAAAGCAACCTGGGCTTTGGCAAGAGTTCACAGTTTGTATGTGAATGCCCCAAAACTGCTGATGTCAAAGGCCATCCCAATTCTCCTGGGTCGATCCACAATCTCAGTCGGGTCATACTGAATCCCTGTGGGCCTGGTGTGACCCTAAACATGAACCTTGGCCAGGAAGATCTCGCCTGTCCTTTTGGCATGACCCTCATGGGTCATCACTCAAAGTAGGATTGTTTATTAAGTGGTTTTTTTTGGGTGATAACAATGCCTGGGAAAAATACCACCACCACCACCACAGTAGTTGCAGACCTTTACTTAGCCAAAGCCATGACATTCTTCTCCACCTATGCCCTTCACTTCTACCCCTTCAATCCACTCTGCCTTGGCTCCCTGGGACCAGCTCCCAGTGCCTTGTCCCTTCCGTGGCTTATTCTGATATGGATGGAGCAGAGTTGAATCTGCCTCATTTTCTAACAGCTACTGAGCAACCAGGGGATGGAGCAGGGTTATTCCAAGGTGAGGGGATACCTGGGTGTGAGAGCTGAACTGTACCACTATGTACATAGTAAGAACCTGATCATCCCCTTTCTCTTCTCTCACTGCACATCTCATCATGTTTTTGCTTTCAAAGGCCAATACCAAGAGTGGGGCCATTTTGGAAGCCTCCCCACGTGTGACAGCATCTCCTTCTGCCCCACACATACACAGTCACCTGGGTGATGCTGCTGTGACAACAGCCTGGTTTGGCGATGCTGATGCTGCCAGCAATTTGTCATCAGCTTCAAGGCAAATGGCAGAGAGAAAGCTGGCACCGCAGCCAGAGGAGGCAGGCGCCGGGGGCAAGGAGGAGGAGGAGGAAGTGGTTGGGAATACCCCGCCGTGGGTGACCAGACCAGCTCCAGAGTCTGCTGTTCCCGGGAGGGGAGAAGACCCTGGCAGAGGGACCCGGCTCCTGGCAGCCCAGCTCGGCATCCTCCTGCTCTGCACT
>NW_009909840.1:0-5115 GCF_000696875.1 Nestor notabilis | reverse complement strand
GTGTCTGCGCCCAGCACTGCCACAAGCGGACGGAGGTGTCCTTCAGCGAGCCAGACCCCAATGTCATCACTGTCAGGGAACACGGGGAGGTGATGCACTTCCGAAAGATCCGGGAGAACAGCTTCGTGCTGGTGCAAGCCGAGTACAACTGGGTCAGCCCCTCAAGCTGACCCAGGGAAGAAGACAATCATCTGAACATCTGCAACGCTAAAAGCAGTGCTTCAGCGGTTGGTGTAGGTGAAAGTAGCCCATCCTGCACAGCACAGGTTATAGGAAGCAGTGGTGTAGTTCCTTTATGTGCTGCCATAAAGGCAGACAAACACGAAGTGGCCAGCTCAAACAAAGGTGTTAGTGAAAAGTGTCTAAGCTACAGCTGCTAAGAAAATAGAATTTGATAGATTGTTCAGTGTGTTACACTTACTGCAATTAATATTGTATATCTGCTCATTAGCTGTCACTGCAGCCATGACATACACTTCCTCTGTTGCCTTAAGGGTGTAGCCAAAAATAGAAATTCTTCCTCCACACTGTAGTATTGTCTCCTGTTTAATCTCAACAAAAGTTTCTAGTGTTCTATTTCTTTCTAGGAACTAGAACCCCCTGATATAAACCCAACCATTCTCACTGAAGAACTTGCAAGTTTGATCCTGTGCGCTTGGTATCTCTCAGATGACAAAACATTTGCCAGTAGATTGTAAGTTTCAATTTGAAAATAAAAAGCAAGAGTGGAGAACTCATTAGTGGAGAACATTGATTCAAAGAACACTGAATTGATCTACAGAAGCAAAACACAGGGTGGCGGACACCAGCTTTTGGGGTAGAAACATGCCTCCTCATCAGGTGCAAATGGAAGAGAACCTTTCCTGTCCATTTGCACCTGATGAGGAAGCTTGTTGAAGCCTGACAGCCAACATTTACTTAGGCTTTTTCCTTTGAGTCAGCTCAGTAACACTCTGTGCAGAAACACGCACTGAGAAGTACCCTTGCCAGGTCACTGTGGAGAACCCCAGCAAAGGCTGTGTGGAAAGTTAACAGCATCCTTGTTCTCTGAGTTTGTGCAAACTTCTCTCTGACCATATGTTTTTCTGCAGGAGGCCACTAAAACATCCCTTGGAAAACATTAAGATCCTTGACACCTTTTAAGGAGAGGTAACAACAGCAAGGCTAAAGGTTTATTTTACCACAGCTTTGAAAGAGCCAGAAATAGTCCTGATAATGATCCTCTTGAGATGTACATTTTACAGCCCTGCAGAGTGCAGGAATCACTCCTTCTGGAGCCCTTTTCAGGGCCAGGGGGGAGCTCAGATAGTCCCCAAGCTGTGTAATGACTTAAACTTTGGTGCTGCAGCTTATTTTGCAGCCCAAAGCAATCCCCCCTGAGCTAAGCGGGTAAAGATGGGACCCTTGATGGCTCACACATCCTTCCTTGTGACAACTTCCCCCTCTGTCAGGAGGGCCCTGTGGCCATATACAACTGACTGTCTATCTTCATGCTGGATAGTCAGTCAAAGCTCTGCTCTCACATCCTCCCTGTACCTTGCCATTGACTCCAGAGGAGACAGGAGGGACATAGATGAGTTCTTCTGTTGGAACCCCCTCAGTAGGATGAACGTAGTCCATCTTTTGCTAATAGCACTGTCCATTAGCATTCAGAAAGAGCTAGTTTCTGACCATACTACACCTGTACTGTGATTAAATACCTGTACTGCGATTAGTGACATGATGCTTTGCGCTACACACCTGGCCAAATTTCTATCAACTTAACTTCTTGGGCAGAATAAATACAAAAAGAAGTGTACTCACAAATGCAGCTTGAAGAGATGAACTTGGTGGTCTTAACCATTGCACTTTGAAGAGAAGGGTAGCTGCACCTTGGCCCTTCCACTGCAGAGTAACCGAGGGTAGTGCTGTAATTGGATAAACATTAGTTTTAGGGCTCAGAAGGATGCTAGGTGAATGGTTTTATGTTCAATAAGTTGAGCTTAGGCACTACCTACTAGGAAGACGACAGTTTTTTAGGTACAAGTCTAGATACTTCCAATCGCATGCCTCTCCTGTGCAATGTGCCTTAGAAAGAAATCATGTTTCTGTAACCCAGTGTAGCCAAACTGCATAGCGACTAAAGCAGACTGCATTCAAGTCATTGTTAATGCAGCCAAAAAAAATCCTAATTAACTGAGAAAATAGGTCAACAAACTCTTAAATATTTAAAGAACTATCACATATTATTTGAAAAAGTTTCCTGTGATGGCATAGCTGTTTATGAATAAATGACAAATACCTATGGCCTCTTCTACTGTCTCCCTATGCTTAATGTTACCAAACTGCTACAGCTATAAAACCATGACCCAGCACCACTTCCTGCCAGGCTGACCAGAGCAACCTGGAGAGGTTTGACTAAGGTAGCCACGCTTCAACACCACTCTGCCTTCTGCCAAACTCTTCCTTCTGTTAAATTTATGCAGCTCCAAATTATTAGCAGTAAAACCAGTAATGGTGAGCTCTGAGGGACACAGCTCCTTTGAATTAGTAATGAGTTTTGCTACTTCGCAGACTTGGCTGAGACCTAAAGTGCTTGTGGGTTTTTTCTTGACTTCTGAATGATGTTTCATTTATTGTAGTTGCTATGACAAGAGGGATGGGGGTTTTATCTTTTCTTAAGGCTGTTAAAAACATGAGCACTGATTAATTTATTAAAAGGCAAACCATTCAAACACCCCCATTCTTCAGTGACGTGCCTTGTATGGAAATTCATCTGTGCTCATGTTTAGGAGGGAAAAAAAAGTGACAGAATTAGGAAAAGAAATGCACAAACCATTCACTGGAGGTACAAGTGGAAGACTTGCCTCATTTCCCTCCCCAGCTACATCACTGTGTTGGTCACAGACAGCCTGCTGGAACAGGGGGATATCGGTTCCTCCAGCACAGGTCAGCCTACAGCCGACTGTGACCTACCTTGGGCTGCCATCCCTCAGCAAAGTGACAGGGTTTTGGGTCACAATTACCAACCAAAGGTGTGGAGAGCAGCCTACATTCAGCGCTAATGCATGTCTATCCTGAGAATGTCTCCCCACCAGCCAAACAGGCATCAAACACAGTTTTGGCAGTGAAAACTCCTATGGCTGAAATCCTCTGATACCATTATGATACTTGAGCTATCATAACTAAAAGCCAACCAACCAAAACTATTAGAAATAACTGACTTGCAGACAGACATGCCCATTCATCACACCCTTCCTTGCATACTCATTTTCCTATCTCGTACCACGGAGATTCCTGCTTTCTCTCTGCTCCACAAAACAATAAGCCACCGCCCCTAAACCGTCAGTCCTGCTTGTTGAGGATATAACACCATCACTGATTCTTACTGCTTTTCCATGACACCTGAAATCAGTTTGATTTTGCCCATTGAGTCCTTCCATAAGTCTCTTCCCCCCCTGCTCCAGAGAAGTTGTCTTATGCAATGCTGCAACTGCTCTATTAAAGCTGCCTGCCCCAACTGCAGTTAGCAGAGGATGGCAGCCCTCCAGTACATTAGTGGCACTAAATGTAATGTGGAGAGACTGCATTAGGCAATGCAGTTGGCCCAAAGCTTGGTTAAGTCATCATGGAGGTTTCCTGCATTGGTTGAATTGTCACTAGTGAGCAAAAAGCCAAACGTGGACTTGTTTGGCCCCCTCCATAATGGGTGACAAGACTCACCTGAGAGGCCGCAGGGCCCTGAAGGCCTGGCTACCACAGTCATCAGGAATGTGCAAGCCCAGGCTCTCGGCAGAGGCAGCACTCTTCCCAGAGCAGTGCCGGATGAGGCCCCAGGTGCTATGGATACTTGGCTGGGTGGCTTGGCCAGCCCTTTCAGCACAGTGCCTGCAACTGCTTAAGACCACATGAACCAAGGGAGGGCAAAGCAGCAAGGCCAGGAACCTGGAGAGTAGAATACTCAGCACATCCCCCAGCAAACCAGGCATGGGGATGTGATGCCTGGGCTGCCTCACTGAGCGGTGAGGATTCATCCTCACCCCTGACGGTTTGCTTCTGCTTCAGCCAGCTCCTTGGTGGATCTGCAGATGCATGTGGTATTTATCTGCTTTATATTTAAATAATGAGGAATGCCTGTAAAAGAATGAGGAGATGCTCTAACGATTCCTGCAACATTCAGCTGCAGAAAGACAGCTGCTTACCAGCAAAACCCAGCAAAGTAGTGACCCGACCTGCCCAGCTGATGGGCAGCAGAACAGGCTCTCACCTCACCCTCCTGGCAAGCTGGACCCCCTTTGCTGCCCCTGCCACAGTCTCAAGGCTCACTCTGAAAGTCCTTGTGTCCAGACAGCTCAGCAGGGCTCCTGACCTTTCTTTCACCTCCGTTCTCTCCTGCCAGCTCCTCCAAGGCACCCCATCACCTGTGGGACAGCAGGGAAGGACCTGGGGTGCCATGACTGCCCTTGGATCATGAGCTGCTCAGGCATCTTTCCTGCTTCCCTGCTTCCACCAGCATGTTTCCCCTTTGCAGGTCTGGTTGCAGCAGCTCTCTTTCCTCATTAGTGCGTGTGTGACTCTCTCAATAAAGCATTTTGTTACATGATGTATGAAGGCCCGTGTCTCAAACCACATTTTACTGTATATTTAAGTGCATGTGTTGCTGATTTACAGCTGTTCCAGAGAACGTCTCCCTTCCTGAGCAGGGCAGGCCCATAAAGGATATATCAGCTCTGACTAATGATTATTAGTACATCCCAAGGTTATGTACCACAATCAAATAGCGTGGAGGAGGGAAGTGAGACTCCAGCTTACTTGGCTGAGGACAAAGATCACAGATCGTCTCTTTCAATCTTCAGATTGCAATATCCATTACAGATTGCCACCTTCTAATGTCAAAGTATAATTTGTCGTGGAGAAAATGTGTCGCTGTTTCAAAGGCGAGTCAAAGAGCAGCCTTGCTGTATATCAGCGTGTGTTGATGTACATTAGGATGCCACGGCCAGGTACCGAGGACGCGAGGCTGCTGGTGCAGAGGGAAAGGAGACATGACTTGCTGATCTTCATTATGCAAACACAGGGCCCCAAGCGGGAAAACGCTTAACCCAGTCAAGCGAAGTGCCACCAGCGGCTCCCGGT
>NW_009909839.1:0-1377 GCF_000696875.1 Nestor notabilis | reverse complement strand
AGCCTCAGCGCCTGGATTTTGGAGTTCAGAGAGTATGTGCGAATACTCGGTTGTAGGAGCTCTTTCTGGCTGTCCAGTGAGGTGCTGTTCTCTTGTAAAATTCTATCGGTAGATAGAACTACTCCACTAATTCTTCTGTAAGCAAAGCAAAAATCCTTTGTAGTTGCTTTTTCCTGACAGCCATCTCATAAACTCACCGCCAGGTCAGAGGTGTGTATCTGCATGGTACAGCCTCTTTTATCCATGCAAACATCGCAGCAGCTGACATCGGTTTCAGCAGGGTGTCCAGCCCACGGCAACAACGCCCCTTTCCACAACAGGTTTGGTTAGCCCCAAGTAAATTGCTCTGCTCGCATGGGTGAACTATGTCTGCTGCTGGAGACAGCTTGGATGGCTCTGCACAGAACTGTGTTACATCATCATCCCTAATAAAGACTTTGCAAATCAAATGTGGCTCCTCCTTATACCTAAATGACAGACAAGATGGTGGCACCAGTTTTCCGGAGTACAGAATTTGTCTCTGTAGTTGAAATGTAGTTAAGGAAATCATAGAACCACAGACTGGTTTGTGTTGGAAGGGACCTTAAAGCTCATCCAGTTCCAGCCCCCTGCCACGGGCAGGGACACCTTCCACTAGAGCAGGTTGCTCCAAGCCGCTGTGTCCAACCTGGCCTTGAACACTGCCAGGGATGGCGCAGCCACAGCTTCTCTGGGCACCCTGTGCCAGCGCCTCAGCAGCCTCACAGGGAAGAATTCCTTCCCAGTATTAATCTCAGTCTCCCCTCTGTCAGTTCAAAGCCGTTCCCCCTTGTCCTATCACTTCGTGTCCTTGAAAAAAGCCCCTCTCCACTTTTCTCATCTGCCCTTTTTGGCACTGGGAGCTGCTCTAAGGTCTCCCCTTCAGGAGCCTTCTCTTCTCCAGGCCGAACAAGCCCCGCTCCCCCAGCCTGCCTCCATAGCAGACTGAACAGTCACTGGAGCACCTACAGCCATTTCCTTTCCCACAGGGCATCTCATTCCTGATGTTAACAGCAAATGAAGGAAGGATGCAGTTGCTTATTAAGCAACATGGCAGCTGATCCCTCTGCGTGGGATCCATTGGTGATGACGGCGCTAAACTCACATTGCTTTTCCAACAGCTGCATTTCAAACTTGAGATAGTTTACAGTGCTATTATGGGGAATGAGACTCCTCTGCCTTCCCAAAATCGGATTTTCCTTGTGAACCAGTGTCAGCAGTTTGCTTCTGAACTGAGGTAACACCAGGAACTGAGTCCCCTCATGAGGCTCAGCTCTTACTTTGTGGAACGAGGAGTATGGCGCTTCCACAGCAGACCCTCGCTGGGCCTGCTTATGGCGAGAATGTTGGCAGTGCTTC
>NW_009909838.1:9930-10236 GCF_000696875.1 Nestor notabilis | reverse complement strand
CGGCCCCAGGCCAGCCCCTTATCACTGTGGTATGTGGCCGGCCCACATTCCTCCTGGCTGGGAGCTGCCTCCCACATCTCCCCTTGGGATCTGGCTCCGCCAGCACTGGAGAGCACAGACCGACACCAGCTGCACCGGCACACACGGGCACACACAACACCAGCAGGCACCAGCACACACCAGCAGACACCACGGGGACCCCATGGAGCGAGGCTGGGACAGCTCTGCTCCTGTGAGGACGCTCATCCCTAGGAGGGTGCTGGTCCCAGGGGGATGCTGGTCCCAGGGGGATGCAGGTCTCCAGGA
>NW_009909838.1:6990-9858 GCF_000696875.1 Nestor notabilis | reverse complement strand
CTCCCCGGGACCAGGCCACGGGGCTCTGTTGCCACACTGCACTTTCACTGATTTCCTGACTTCCTTCTCTTGTTTTGGCTTCCCCATCAGGTTCCCCTTTGCAGATGGGCACCGCCCCGGGGAGCATGTCTCGGGATGGGGAAGAGGAACCGGACAGGCTGTGCCCCCACGAAGCTGAGGGCAGAGGGATGGGCATCAGGCAGCCCCTGCGTGCCCGGCCCCCTGCGAGCAGCTGATCCAGCGCAGCAGCGAGCTCTGCCCTGCCCATGTCAGTGATGTGGGGAAGCTGGTGGGTCTCTGGTCCCATGAGGGGGATGTGGGGTGTGAGCTGTGGGCTGCTGGGGATGCTGAGCGGGCACAGGAGCTCCTGCAGCACCTCGCCTCATGGAGTCATGGAATGGTTTGGGTTGAAGGGACACCTTCCCCTAGAGCAGGTTGCTCCAAGCCCCGTCCAACCTGGCCTTGTTGTACCTGCGGGTAGTCACCTTGGATGTGAAATTGTGGGGAACAATCACAGTTTGACAGATGTCACTGGGTTTGTTCAGTGCACTAGCAGGGGCGCTTCATGAAAAGCATAAATATTATGTTGAGAGATGATATTTAGCTTAAATTAGTATGTTTTAAATAGAATGAGCCACAGTATTGTGTGGTTTAGTAGGTTCTTGGTGTAGCTTTACTTGCTTTGCATGAGCAGGTGATGTGCTTAGTGTTGTGGATGGAGTTGTCCTTCAGGAATTTCCTACCAGCTGCTCAGTGTCCTGTCTTTGGTGGGAGGAATGCTGACAACATGCTCATGTTCCGCTTTTTGCTCCATGTTTGTCCGAGGTCCTGGTGTTTTTAGTGTCCCGTGTTGTGCTGCCGAGCAGGAGCGCCAGAAGCACAAACCAGGAGATAATGAGGCTACAACCACCAGCGGAAGCTGTGACTCAACGGGATAAGAACAGTTCATGTATGGAGGTGCAGAAGGAACCCAATGAGGTGTTAGAAGACCCCAGACCAAAAATCACCCTTGGACTAACAGGCACATTAGGGGTGGGTACATAAATGATAACAATATAATTTCCCATGACTATATCTGTTGGGTCACTCTCTGGAGTCACCCAGAGCTGCCCCTATTGCTGCACCCCCCAATTATTACATTCTTTTAACCTATTTTTCCTTTACTTTAGATCCAGGCACCTGCCCCAGAGCCTGGATCTGGATCCTGCCCCAAACCAGCCACAGATCAGCCACGCTGATGGGGTGATGTGCTCCTGGTTGTTCCTCATCCAGGTTCCGCATTGCCCCTCTGGAGCCTCCCCCCAGGAGCTGGAGCAGATGGTGCCCGTGTCTCAGTGTGCCAAGCTGGGAACCCCCTCTGGGAGGGCTGCTTTGGGAATGCTGGGTTGGAAACCCACAAATACCCATGAAAACCTGTCAATAGGGGAGGCTGAGATGAGCTCTTGGGCAGAAGCTCTTCCCTGTGAGGGTGCTGAGGCGCTGGCACAGGGTGCCCAGAGAAGCTGTGGCTGCCCCATCCCTGGCAGTGTTCAAGGCCAGGTTGGACACAGGGGCTTGGAGCAACCTGCTCTAGTGGAAGGTGTCCCTGCCCGGGGCAGGGGTTGGAGCTGGAGCAGCTTTAAGGTCCCTTCCAATACAAACCAGGCTGGATTCCGTGATTCTGTGAGTTAACACCAAGGATGAAGTCTCTGGGTGATGGGTTGCTCCAGGGGAGACTTGGGCTGCAGCAGCATCAGCATCCCCACAGGCACCTGCACTGTGGGATCAGGGGGGTCCCAGCAGACCCCGAGACCGTCTTGGGGTGCTGTGTGGGTGCCGCTGGGCTGGTTATCGCCCTGCTCTGGCTCTGGCTCAGGGCCAAGGGTGCGCTGCCAAGTCACCACCAACCCACGTCAAAGGATGCTGCAAACCCCTCTGTGGGTCCCCAAAACAGCCTGAATCAGCACAAGGCAAGAACTAGCTGGTGGCTGCAGCCACTTCCCAAAAGCAGCAGCAGGGACAAAGCCCTGAGTTCTGCAAGTGGATGGTGGTTGGCTCATTAGCCACATACCTCTTGGTTGCAGAAACCACAGAGTAAAGTTTCCCCCCCCCCCCCCCCCCCCCCCCCAGACAGTCCCTGGGTGGTGAAGGACAGTCACCATCCCCAATGCCACAGCTTGAGAGCCCGCACCACCGGAGCCACCGGCACTGCCAGGTAATGTCACCACCACCCGGGATGGGGACACTCGGACAGAGACTGGCTGGGGGGTTAAAGCTGCGGGGGGGGTTCATGCTGTGGGGCTGGGACAGGGTATGAGGGTGGCACTGGATTCTCATGGGATGGATGGTGGTGGAGGTGATGCAGTGGTGGTGAGAGCATCTTCATGGGGTTGAGCTTCATCTGTTGTCTGCTGGGGATGGAGAAGTCACCCAGAGACCTCAAGGTTTGGGTCCAGGACTGGGGATGGGTTTGGAGTGTGGGATGCAGCCAACTGCGCCCCTTGGAGCATGTCCCTGTGTGAAAGAGATTGGTGAAGCCATGATGGCAGCAGTGAGAAGGTGGTGGGGGACTGAGACACTTCCATGCCATGTGGAGGATGAGGTGACGGTCTTTGGGACAGGACAGGGTCAGTGCCAGGGCAGTGGTGGAGCAGGGCTGGGGTGCATCTTTGCATTGAGAGAAGGAGGAGGCTGGAGGGACAGAGACAAGAAGTTTCTCCTCTTCATGCTCAGCTCCACCTTGGCCACATTCCTATGCCAGTAGGTGACTTTTTACTAAAGCTTGAAGTGGTGACCTGCTCTAAGGAGTCTGGAGGAGGCCCCGGAGCTGCTGCGTGGGCTGGAGCAGCTCTGCTCTGGAGCCCGGATGAGAGCGCTGGGCTGGTGACG
>NW_009909838.1:3984-6725 GCF_000696875.1 Nestor notabilis | reverse complement strand
GGTGGAAGGTGTCCCTGCCTGTGGCAGGGGTTGGAGCTGGAGGAGCTTTAAGATCCCTTCAACCAAAACCATTCCATGATTCCATGATTCAAAGTTAGAACTCTCCCTTGCTGGCACACACAGGACCCTTGTGGGGGCTTTGCTGGTTGGTGGCAACTCATGCTCAGCACAAACGTGATGCAGAGGAGACCCTAACAAGGTCCTTCCCTGTGTAACCCCCTCTTTCCCCTGTTACCAGCTCATGACCTCTTGCCGAGTTGATACGAGGTGACAGCGCTCAGCACGTCCTGCTCGGTGTGTTCAATGTGCCCGTCCCAGGCCACCGCTGCCCTGAGCGCGTGTCCCCCGCCCATCCCCATTGCAAAAGGGTTTGTGGAGAAATCCCTGCTAATGCCTTAATGCTATTGATCAAGCAGCAGCAGAGCCCCAGCCCCAGCCTCTGCCCTGGGGGCCGGCTCCCGTCCTGCACCAAAGGTCCCCTCGAGGCCAGAAACTGAAACCGGGAGGAAGGGGGCAGAAACGAAACCCGGTGCCGGCACGAGCGGGACCTGGTGCTGAGCCAGCGTTTCCTTCCTCCTGCGTCCGAGCCCATGGCTATTTCTGGCCTTCCACCCACCCCGGTCCTCCCATGGTCACCCAGGGGCCATTTCGTGTGCTCTTAGTGCTTCAGCTTGGCTCTCACAGTGCTTTGGGTCGGGGAGAGCTCCTCAAACCAAATGAGCAGCACAAACACAAAGCAGATGCTGGGAATAAAAGGTGTTGGCACGTCCCTGAAGGAGGAAGAGGTTGGCTCGGGGAGGGAAGAGCCGCCTGGTGCAACAGGGGAAGGTTGCCAAGGTCTAAGTTGAAATCGATCAATTGCCTGCCCCATCCCTGGCAGTGTTCAAGGCCAGGTTGGACACAGGGGCTTGGAGCAACCTGCTCTAGTGGAAGGTGTCCCTGCCCGGGGCAGGGGTTGGAGCTGGAGGAGCTTTAAGGTCCCTTCAACCCGAACCATTCCATGATTCCATGATTTATCAATGACATGTTGACATTCCCAAGGCCTTTGGCCACCTCTTCTTGTTGGCAGGGTCCTCTCTGCCCAACGCTGACCTCAGAGACAGGCACCTCGCTCACACCATCGCCGCGTGCTCCTGCCCTGCCTCTGCCCTGCAGGACCTCCCCCAGTGCCCGGGGTGCTGTCATGCTCCTGCGCCCATGGCTCTTCCTCCTGGCCAGCTTCATCCCACCAGGTACAGGGCTGGTGCCACCAAAAACCCGTTGCCTCCCACCCCACTACCGTCCAGTGCCCTGCAGTGGCTCGTTGCCTTGGATTGCACCAGGGATGGGGTGGGCATCATGGGGACAGTCAGGGCATGAGAGAAAGGACAGGGACATGGAGAGGAAGGTGAGGAGGTAAGCTTTGGAAGAGCCAGGATGGCAAATCTACGCTTTTTGCTGGTTATTTAGGCCTTTGCTTTTCCAACCCACCAGTGCCTTGTGCTGCCCCACAGCACCACCCCCAGATCCACCTTTTCCCCATCATCTCCCCCTCAGATTTCCTCCTGGAAGGGTTTTATCTCACCTCCCATTCTCGTCTCCCACCTCTCTCCACCCCAAGCTCTTCCTTGCCCATTCAAGCAGCTCAGGAGGTCAATGTGGCCCTGGAATGTCCCAGGAGGGCAGCAGGGTGCTATGGACCACATAGTGCAACCCGCACCCTGACCCCCCATCCTTCTGCCCCTTTCCCTCACAGCCCTCAGCTCTTGGGGGGTCACCTACCCCAAATCTCTGCGGGGCATCAGCGGCTCCTGCGTGGTGATTCCCTGCTCCCTGAGCTTCCCGGATGACGTGGTGGCTGATGATGGTGTGGTGGCCATTTGGTACAAGGACTACAATGACCAGAAGACACTCGTGCTCCACTCGGCAGCCCAGGAGGTGGACGTTCTCTTTAGGGGCCGTGCCCAGCTCCTGGGGGACCCCTCAGCTCGGAACTGCACCCTGCAGCTGCAGAGGGTGACCGTGGGGGACAGCGGGCCCTATAGGTTCCGCTTTGAGATCGTCAATGGAGACCGGTGGTCGGCAGTGCAAGATGTGGTGCTGAGCGTGTCGGGTGAGTAGAGGAGCAAACCTCACCTTCCCCCATCTCCCTTCCTGCCCACCCCGCAGGGAGACCCCCCTGTGCTCTCCATCCCCAGATGACCTCGAGATCCCCAGCATTGCCACCAGCGAGGAGCAAACCGAGGGGCAAACGTCCACCTTGGAGTGCTCCACACCCTACGTGTGCCCACTGGGAGACATCTCCCTGCGCTGGGAGGGCCACGACCCACAGGTCTCGGTGCTGTCCGGCCGGGTGCAGGTGGACACAAGTGGGGTTGGGCACTACCTGACCCTC
This sequence comes from Nestor notabilis, assembly GCF_000696875.1. Lineage (NCBI taxonomy): Eukaryota > Metazoa > Chordata > Aves > Psittaciformes > Psittacidae > Nestor > Nestor notabilis. The sequence goes on along the minus strand of NW_009909838.1, from coordinate 4,351 downwards.
ACCACGTCCTTCTCCTGGAGGGACCACTCCAAAAAGCTGCTCTGTGAAGTCTCCTATGGCTCCAGGAAGGCGACCAGGGAGGTTGTCCTGCGGGTGAGACGTACGTGGGGATGCTGAGCGGGGCAGTGGGATGGGGACAGCTCTGCCATGGCCACACCGCCCTGGTCCCCCTCCCGTCACCCACTGTGCCTGTTCATCCCTTTCCTCCTTCACGAGGCTCCTCCAAAGAGCCAGAGCAGAGCTTCGTCCAGCTTCTCCCATTCCTCCATGGCTCTCCCTGCCCAGAACAGTGTCCATAGCATCCCAGACTGGTTTGGAAAGGACCTTAAGATCATCTAGTTCCAACCCCCTGCTGCAGTCCCAGCTC
>NW_009909838.1:3594-3953 GCF_000696875.1 Nestor notabilis | reverse complement strand
CTGCTGTCCCAGCCTTGCCGGTGCACCTCCTCTTGGTGGCCAGTGTAGCAGCTTTGTCCCCCACCCCAGCTCCCCTTCCCCAGCCCCTCTCATCCAGACAGCAGGACGGGCTATGGCAGCATCCCACAGTGCATCCCACGGTGCCCACTGCGTCTGTCTGTCCTCTTGCAGACCCCCCTAAGGACACCCAAGTGTCGGTGAACCCCTCGGGGCAGAACATCCACGTTGGTGACACTGTGTCCTTCACCTGCGAGGTGAGCAGCAGCCACCCCCCGGTCTCGGTGTACCGCTGGTACAAGGATGGGGTGGCCACGGGCACCGAGCAGATACTGACCCTCCGGGACATCCGCCGCGAGGAC
>NW_009909838.1:2842-3180 GCF_000696875.1 Nestor notabilis | reverse complement strand
ACGGGCACCGAGCAGATCCTGACCCTCCGGGACATCCGCCGTGAGGACTATGGGCAGTACCACTGTGAGGCTGAGAACGCCGTTGGGGCCGGTGTGGCGCCTGCTGTGGTGCTCTATGTCTTCTGTAAGTGCCAAAAAGCTTGTCCAAGGATGGGGCGTTGATGGAGCAGGGCCAAGGGCAGGGGCTGGCAGCGAGGTGGCTGGCAGTGGCTGGTGGTCCAGGAGCTGGGGAGTCCATGGTGGAGGACTGCAGTGACTCCATCACACCACAGGTGATCCCCAGAGGCAGGGAAGGGACAGATTTCCAACTGCTGAGAGGGGAATGGGGTTGTCAGAGC
>NW_009909838.1:1875-2419 GCF_000696875.1 Nestor notabilis | reverse complement strand
GGGGCTTGGAGCAACCTGCTCTAGTGGAAGGTGTCCCTGCCCGGGGCAGGGGTTGGAGCTGGAGGAGCTTTAAGGTCCCTTCACCCCAAACCAGGCTGGGATTCCATGATAAAGGCAGAACTCGAACCCCAGCTGCAAGGCACCAGTGGTGGCAGGGAACAAACTGGGGGTCAGAGGAGCTCCTGTCTGTCCCCAGACTCTGCCCCGTGCCGCAGGGGTGGTGGGAGCTGCTCTCCTGTGTCTCAGACCATCCTGACCACGCTCCCACCTCCACCTCCCTTCACCCCAAACCAGGCTGGGATTCCATGATAAAGGCAGAACTCGAACCCCAGCTGCAAGGCACCAGTGGTGGCAGGGAACAAACTGGGGGTCAGAGGAGCTCCTGTCTGTCCCCAGACTCTGCCCCGTGCCGCAGGGGTGGTGGGAGCTGCTCTCCTGTGTCTCAGACCATCCTGACCACGCTCCCACCTCCACCAGCTGCAGCCGTCTCGGTGAGCCCCGCGGCCGAGGTGCGGGAGGGGGCGGCCACCACCGCGTCCTTGAA
>NW_009909838.1:1166-1767 GCF_000696875.1 Nestor notabilis | reverse complement strand
ACTACTCCTGCAAGGTGACCAACGAGCGGGGCAGTGACACGTCCCCGGCCATCAGCTTGAGCGTGACATGTGAGTCCCACGGTCCCTCAGGGAGGGTCCCTTTGTGCCATGGGCTGTGCAAGAAGTCAAACCCAAACCTCTTCCCAAACGCCTTGTGTCCAGTTAAAGGGGGTTTTCAGCCCTTCTGGGTGGAAATTGCCATAAAGGCAACAATTTCTGGCCATGAGCTGTGTACCATTAAGTGGTATTTGCTGCATCATGGACCTCTCTGTTTATCACAGCATCTCCTGCTCCTCCATGCGCACATTAAGCTGCAGGGAGGTCACTAAGTGAGAACCAGCGATGATAATAACAGCTCAGGAGCTCCTGCAAGTCAGGGGGGAAATCAAACAGTGCTGGGTTTAGCTTTGACATTTCAGTGGGTAAATACAACTGCTTTACGTAAGGGAGAAAGCAGCTTGGAAGAGAAGCCAGGGGTGGATGCGACCTAAAGGGACCCTGTGGCTTGGAACTGGATGAGATTTAATGTTCCTTCCAACCCAAGCCCCTCTGTGACTGTGTGCCCTCCTCTCCCCCTGCACACCCCCCCCCGACCCCCCCC
>NW_009909838.1:854-1060 GCF_000696875.1 Nestor notabilis | reverse complement strand
CGTCACCAGCTCCCACAACACCCTGAGGCTGGAGATCCGTGGAGCAGGGCCCCGGGACAGCGGGGAATACTGCTGCACCGCCAGCAACGGCCACGGCAATGCCAGTGCCATCAAGGTCTTCACTGCCCATGGTGAGTCCCATTGCTCCTGATGTGAGGGGACCGCCAAGCTCCTGGCAATGGGTCATGGGTGCTGATGAGCCCGTG
>NW_009909838.1:0-798 GCF_000696875.1 Nestor notabilis | reverse complement strand
GAGAGGTGGAGGGACCCATGTGTCACAGGGACATCAGTGTCTTGGGGACCAGGCGGTGGCAGTGCCCTCCCTGCAATCCTTCCCCACCTTGGGGTGTCAAAGCTGTTTGCAGAGCTGGAGATGCCCTGGGCTCTGTATTTCAGAGTCTATAGCAAGGTTTGTCCAAGCTGTGTCTTCCGTGCTCCCACAAGCACCCAGTGGTGCATATCTGGGCTCCTCCTGCTTCATCCCCCAATCCTTTGCACCCTGGGGCTCCCCCAGCATTGGTGGTTTGGGGTGAGATACACAAGAGTGAGCCATGGAAAAGGAGGAGGGAACAGCCCCCCAGAACCATGTCCAAGAGGAACATCCCTCAGGATGCCAAAAGAAACCAAAACGGACCTCAGGGTCCAATTCCAGAGAGTCTGGGTGCTGCAGTGGCTGCTTGGGGTCCATGTTGGGCAGAGGGGGCAGAGCCTGTCCTGGGAGCAGCTCACTTGGCCAAACAGGGGTGAAGGCTCAGGAGAGGCTGGTGACAGAGAGCTGGGGTGAACAGCTCCGGTGGAGACATCCCAGGTGATGTCCAGCATCCCCAGGGAACATCACTCACCAAAGATGCAGCCACCGACGCCATGGGCTCCTGCAAGGGATGGGGCTGCTCAGATCCTGCTTTAGAGGGAAGCTGAGAATGAGGCTTTCACTGGAGGGAGCCAGGGGAAGGGTGGAGGATGCAGCAGAGGATTCCCTTCCATCAGTAAAGTGGTGGGATTCCCAGGAAAGTGATGGAATCACCATCCATGGAAGTGTTCACACACCATG
>NW_009909837.1:40414-41821 GCF_000696875.1 Nestor notabilis | reverse complement strand
ACTATTCTATGATTCTGTGATTCTAAGACCTCCTCATATGTGTAAAAAATTATGTGCAGTGGGTTTGAATGGTAAGGTTTCAGTAGTGGAGGAGCTGCAGGGTTGGCTTCTGAAGAAGGTGCTAGAAGCTTTGCCGATGTCCAACAGAGCCAGTGTAAGATGGCTCTAGGACCAATCTGCCACTGGCCAAGGCTGAGTGGTAGCGCCTCTGTGGTAAACATATTTAAGAAGGGGGGATGGAGACCTGCACAGCAGCAGTTGGAGGAAAGGAGTGAGAATATGTGAGAGAAACAGCTCTGCAGACATCAAGGTCAGTGAAGAAGGAGGGGAGGAGGTGCTCCAGGTACCTGAGCAGAGATTCTCCTGCAGCCCGTGGTGCCCACCATGGTGAGGGAGGCTGCGCTCCTGCGCATGGAGGTCTATGGTGGAGCAGATCTCCACCTGCAGCTTGCGGAGGACCCAACACCAGAGCAGGGGGATGCTCGAAGGAGGCTGTGACCCTGTTGAGAGCCCATGCTGGAGGAGAAAGAAGCAGCAGAGATAATGTGTGATGAACTGACCACAACCCCCATTCCCTGTAGCCGGGAGGTGGAGGTAGAAAGTTCAGGAGTGAAGTTAAGCCCAGGAAGAAGGAAGGGGTGAGGGGAAAGTATTTTAAGATTTGTTTTTATTTCTCATTATCCTACTCTGATTTCATTGATAATAAATTAAATTAATTTTCCCAAAGTTGAGCCTGTTTTGTTCATGATGGTCACTGGTAAAGACTTCATGTTATTATTTTTGTTTTTATTTAAATAAAAACACTCATATCTTAAAAGTGACAGGATTTCAAATGCCACAATACATTCAGCAAAATCCCGGTTTAGGTGGCTTGTTGATGTTTCAAGTGTTCTACTTAAAGGAACCTACCAAAAAAAAAAAAAAAGCTTTTCAAGTGTTTGAATTTTTAGAAATAGTTGTAAAATGCAAAGCTTTAACAAGTAGCTTTTTAAACAGAAATAATTTAGATCGTGTTGATAATAAGTATCCTTGGATGCAAAATATTGCAAGGTAAGTCTCTTTACTAGTCTCTCTTTCCAGTCCAGCATTTACAAGTTTAGACTGAAAACATTCTGGTCAGTTGAGTCCCTTCCACCACCTCTGTTGTTTGGCTTTTGTTATCCTTTGTACTGCAGATGAACTTCTGGTCTTTTTTTTTTTTGTTAAACAAGAATAATATATAGTACAGATACAGTGAAACAATTCTACTTCCATCAGTATTAGAGGGAACTTTGGGACAAAATGAACCTATGTGAAAAAATTAAGAGAAGTGACTTTCAGCTGCTGAACTGTTCATAGTTACTCCAACCAGCTAAAGCATAGAGGGCTATGTCTTATCCAAACTTACTAATATTTCTATAAAGAATA
>NW_009909837.1:23784-40383 GCF_000696875.1 Nestor notabilis | reverse complement strand
TATATTCTTATATATTACTATAAAGAATAGTTACAAGAGAAAGAAATTGAAAAGTACTAGGGATGATTAAATTATCCTTTAAAATATTTCTGGAATAATAGTAGAAAGACAGCAACTGTGGGAAAAAGCTTGAATTAAAAAAAAAAAAAAAAAAGGATTTTCATTTGAATTACAAACTGTAGCAGCCATTAATACAAACAGGATTAGAAAGGATGTCATGAGAAAACTGAAAGGACAAAATGAAAAAAGGATTTACATTATTTCCACTTAAACGTTGCAGAACAAGCTCATACAGACAGAAAATGCTTGCTAGAGTAGATATATGGTAGTAAAAAACATGTGATGATTTAAAAAACCAGTAGAATATTAATAGCAAAAAATAATAGCAGTGCAGAGTAGAATTTGAGCAATAAAAGAATTGAGAAAAAAAGTATTTAACCACAGCTACAAGTGTGTGATTGAGGTCTGCAATTCATGATATTAAAACGTCTTGAAGAGAGTATTTCAATAATCCGTGAATTTCCTTGCTGAAGGAAGCAAGGAAACTTCAGTAGTTACTTATTTCCTAGAGACAAAAATAAATATTTATTGTACAGTAATATATACGTTAAAAACATTTTCCAAAGCAAGTTCTCAGAATGCATGTGTTCAGCCAGCAAATGGAGTATTTTGGAGCAGCCATGTCACACAAAGTTACCAGGAGGGGCCCTTTTGTGACACTGTAAAGTATAATTATACTGACATGATTATATTTCCAATTTCTAAATATTACAAAGTGGACAAGCTTGCATCTACGTTGGAAGTAACTGTATTAAAAGTAAACAGAAAAAAATCAGTAACTCAGCAGCTAATTTGACCTCTACCGAAGGTAAGTACATACAAAATGACTATACCAATACTGACATTTTCACTGCCTCTATGACCAAAATCTCTTTTACATCAATAGTTCAGCCCAGGTTTCCAAAGAAAACCTGAGGCATTTATTTCGGGTACAGTTCTGCTCTAACTGACATTACAGGCAAGACTTTCATTGCTTTAATGAGACCGAAATCAGGTTTCTCCATTCCCTCATGCAACTCTTCATATATTTTTTTTATTTCTTTACGAAATATTATAGTAGCTAATTCTGTGGTACGTATACTGTTACAACCTATTATACCATGATTTTTAGCAATTACATAATTTAAATAGAATTTTTTTCCCTGAATATATTACACAATTGTCCAGGGTTCAGCTTAAACCACAACAACAATATAGGTTTAAAGGTATAGAAATGAGTACACACTTCTAAAACGTTCTGAAAAATGTTCAGATTTTGTTATTTTTCCAGAGGATTAAATCATTTGCTACCTGAAATAATCTTTTTAAAACTTTTCATGGGAATATTTTCCTGAGAAAAAGTGGAAGATTCACATTTTACATCTGTATGTTATGAGTAGGAGTCTTCTTTAATTTTACCCATTTATAATTAGATATCCACTCTGAACTAGCTTGTCAGTCTTTTTGGTGAAGCATTTCTACAGAAGTATACAGAAGTAAGTATTTCAATGAAGAGTAGCATTGTTTCATAGAAGATATAGCAGAAACAGTTCTTTGGCATTAGCACATAAAGAAAGGGGTTAACTTTCAGTTATTTCCTTCCTGTAGAGAAAGTAAACTGAATATGACTATATAATCAGATGAAATTTTGTTTCCCTACTGCTCAGACTTTGTCAAGTAGAAAACCAACTGTAAGTCTTTAACTCCATATAAAGCAAGTGGGGTAGCAATAATTGCAGCAGCGGAGATTTTTCTGGCAAAGGCCCTTACCTGAGCTCTGTATAGACAGCGAGAACTGAGTATCCTGTTATTGTCCCCAAAGAAATGAGCAGGCAGAGGTGAAGAAGCCAGGATCCAGGTAGCCTGACAACAACATGCAGTCAAGTCCCTCCTCAGCAGGCAGGTACACAGCTTATAATCTAGTTACAAAATACTGCTCTGTTGCAACTCCTGCATAATGGCCCCACCTTGAAATGGACAGTTAAGTCTTTCATTGCTGAAAGGCAGAAAGAAAGAAAGGTCTTGAGATCAGGGAGGAGTGCTGATACAGCAAACAACAGAAAGTGTCCCGAGACAGAAGCAGCATAGAAGTCCACACAAAGAGAAATAAGCATCATCCTCTTTTACTATTCATATCCTATGAGCTTTCCAGTCTAATAACTGTAAGAGCAGCTAGAATTAAAATACTTCATATTATTTTATAATATACACTATTTTGAGACATGATCATCTATGATGTTACAGTAATAGAAATTAGAGCTCACTGGGTACATCTGAAGTCATACATGGATTTCAGAAGTATTCTGAGCTTCTGCCCAATTGTGTTAAAATTTCAGGTTGATTCATGTTTTGGTAATCCAAGCTGCTTTATTCATCCTTAATAATAAAGGAATGAGATGAATAATCAGCTAGACATCTTCAGAAAAGGAAGAACAGATTGCTCACTGTTCTTTGGGCATTGGGAACACTGCATGTCGTGCAAAGTCTTGCTAGTATCTGCTTAAAAATATGAGCATGAGTGTATAATGAATTGAACTATGCTTGAATCAGTCCCTTTCAGTGAGTAAAGACTTTACAGAGTGTCTGGAAAGAGCCATAGTTTTCTTTTATGACCTATGCTTTGTCCGTGTTATTTACAGTTTAGAAGGGAATCATTAAACTAGGAAACTGAATGCACCCTTAAAACTCTCTTTTGATGTATGAAGCATCTGATTCTTTTTATATGCATATTTGAACACTTTTTTTATATAGAATGCAATAAGAATTGTGATTACATTTTCTTATTTTTATGCCACTCACCTTTTAGTAATAATAATAGAGGGTAATTTAAAGGGTAGATGGAAGAGGTTTCGTGTCTTCCATTTACTATGTTGCCTGGGGTTTTTTCTCCCCACAATTCACCTCTCTTTTGAATTATGTCTTCTTTGTACAAGTAATCCTTGTACAGTAGCTGCTGGTTTTATAAAGTTGAGTAATAGATTATATATTTTAAGAACTGATTCTGCTAGCGTATCATTATGGAAAGACTCCTCTTCCCTAAAGGACTTCCTCGCAGAACTGAGGATTTAATATATTTATGAGTGCAAAAAGGACTATTCTGTTATTATAAATTTCTTCTAAGTGGTACACGAATTTCTGACTTGATGTTTATTTACTTATTTATTAACCAAGGACGGATACATAAAACTGTTTCCATCTTAATTTCATGTTAAAGACTTTTAGTCACTTTTTCATGTGTAAAATTCTGGGAACTAAATGAATGCAGAAATAATTTTAATTAGATGCAAAACTCAAATGACTACAAGCACAGTGCAGAACCTTAATTTATGTGTTTTAATTACAAACTTCTATTTCTATAATATGAATTTTATTTTGGAGTTCATAGAGTGCTTCCAAATTGTCTCTGACACTGTCATCTGGCCTTTATTATACTGTTACTTTTTCATTACTCGTTTCAGAAAAAGCACTAACTTTTTCCTTTGATCAAAATATATTAATTGTATAGTGGGGGGCAGTCTCCCAAGTAACAAGTGATAGGACAAGAAGTAAGGCCATGGGAGGTTTAGGCTGGATTTTAGGAAAATTTCTTCACAGAGAGGGCGATCAGGCATGGGAACAGGCTGCCCAGCGAAGAGGTGGAATCACTGTTCCTGGAAGTGTTCAAAAACACGTGTAGGTGAGGCCCTTAGTGACATGGTTTAGTGGTAGAGTTGGCAGTCCGAGGTAAGAGGTAGACTTTATGATCTTAAAGGTCTTTTCCAGTCTAGTTGATTCTAGTTGATTCTATGATACATGTATTTTCTGTTTATCCCCATACATTTTAAAAGGAATTACATCTGTTAATGTGAATTCTGTACATGTAAGCATTGTTTAAGCATTAAGGCTCTAAACAGATAAAGTCATGTAATACGAGGAGACTAGTAAGCCCTTAGGCCTAGTCCTCTTCATCTTCAAAAAGGAATAAAACTTCAAATAATGTCTGAAAAAAGATGTAAAAAACATAGTCTCCAGTATTACAACACAAATAAATTACTAGCTTAATTGAAAAGTAACTTTTCTCCCCTCTGTTTATTCCTAACTCAGCTGTGCTGCTTTCAGAAGGAAGCTGTCATACAGCAATGAAACTGGTGTGCATACAGATGGCTGTGTGTCCTTGTAGGCAAAGACAGCTGTACCCATCCTTGGCAATCATACCAGCACTTTCTACTAATTATCTTTTCAAGGCACTCTGATAATCCTCAGTTTTTCCTGCTAAAAAGCCATGGAGGTTTGTTTTTCCTTCAGTCTGTAGAATTAATGCGATTTTCATAGTTTGATTGCACGTGCATGCCACACACACATACAGAAATATGAATGTGCATAGCCACAGTACAAGATTACTACTGAACACAGGAAATTCATAAGCCCTTTGTATTTGACATAGTTTGCCTAGCAAATGCCGGCATTCTGAAAATCATAATTTCTTGTTTTATTTTTCCTAATCATGACAGTCCAAATCTTCACATCTTAAAAAGACAAAAAAGAAAGATAAAAAAAATGCAATGACAGAAAATGTGCCAACTCCAACCTACAAACGTTTCAGAAGACAATTACTTCAGTCTGGAAATAAAATTAAAGCATCCACCACAAACTAAGTATTCTCTTATTTTCAGAGCTGCATATATGGACCAGGTATTAAGATCTTTCAATAACTTTTAGAAACTGGATCCATCATTAAATGTCTTTTCCCACTCACAGCATCCTGGGGAAAAAAAACAACCTGTATCTGCTATCTGACTAATCCTCTGGAGGATCACACACGCAACCATTCTGCTATTCCATAGTCCTGGCTTATACTGATACTGAATCAACCTGTCCTAAATTCTGAGTCTGTCATTGAGTTTAACTTCATGGATAAGGAATGTTAGATTCAGATATTTGCTTGATCTGCTTTCAGAGACATGCTAACTGCTATAGCTCCATAAAACAGCTGTGATTTTTGTATGAGTACCTGTAGGATAAAGAGGACACAGTGTACAGTGTAAGGTATCTTGTCTAAATTCATCGATTCCTTTTCACTTAAAGGCTACTTATCATTAGGGATAATTCAGTTGTTCCTCCTCCCTCTGGTGATTGAAAGAATCTTATTTTTTATCATGAAGAAGCTACAGCAGTGGTTGCAACTTACCTGAACAACTTGTTGATAAAACAGGTATGCCTCCAAGAGCCTGGAAGAAGGGATTTTCTCATTTCTTTGCATATACATGCCTAGGAAAAAGGACCTGTCCCATTAGTACAATACTGGTAGTATTCAAACTTTTAACTGTCTATCGGAGTAAAGGATATTTTTAACTTCTTGGTTTATGGGGAATTGACAGAGCCCCTGAAGATTCTGCTGTTGTTAACTTTTTTGGAAAAATTGTAAATTTCATTTCCTTTCACAAAAGAAAAATGTTGCATCCTAAATTTGGAAGTAGGTCCCAAGATCACTGTAGGTTTGTTTTCTGGGGGGTTTTTTAGTGTTTTTTTGGGGAGGGGTTTTGTGTTTGGAGGAAAGGATGGTTTGTTCTGTTTTTTTCCCCACAGCACAAATTTCCTAAAATCACTGAACTGGTAAAGAAAAGCACTATATGCAATGAAGCAATATACTTTTTCCAGTTGAACCTTTGACTCTTGCCTATATAAATCTAATAAATTTAGAGATGCTGAGGTGAATTATCTGTCATGTCTTTATTGTTATTTAAGTTTCTGACAAATGTATGAATTAATTTTAAAAAAGAACATAGCCAATCTTGCTATAGAAAATACATATGCATGTGTCTAGATCTAGATACATAGATAATAAAATATATTTTGCTAGAAAACTACCACACTTGCTATCTACATTCTGTAAGAGTATGTACTTTCATTTGTCAGTCTATTCTAAGCTGGTATCATGATTTTACCCATTTTATCATTTTAGTGCCATAACTATTGCATAGGTATTCTTAGGACATCCAAGATCCTTCTGAAATAAAGAGAACGTTAATGTCAAAAATCACAAGTTTCAGGATTTCTGCTGTTAGAGAGTATTTACTTTATGTTGTTTACTGATATTTTAAATACACGTTCCAGTTCTATTCTCCTAATGGTGCAGTAATTACCTTTTTCTTTCCTTCATCACTTAGAAGATCCTTGGTGACTAGAGTCTTCAAGAGGAAAGTATACAGTAATGAAGTATGTAATGCACCATTGCCATAAAGAATTTTGATAACCTTAATTAACACTTTTGCTAATGAAGTTTGAGGAAAACAGTCATGTTCCCCAATCTGCAATGTGTTTATTGCTTATAATACTCATAGAAGCACTTGTATTTAAATTCAACTTATTACCTTACTTCTGAATAATTTTTTCATGTAATAGTCTTAAAACCATGCAGAAAGTTCTCTTGTGGTAGAATGTAGTAGCATTATTACTGGTTGAAAAGTAGTACATACTGGAATGCTTTCAGAAAAATATTTTTAGTTTTTGTGCAGTGTTTCTTGCAAATTTAATTAAAAAGTATTTCTTCAAATTTCTTTCCCATCCTCCAGCCAAAACCAGGATTATTGTTTCTCTAGCCTCCCCTTCTGCCAAAATAAGGGGCATAAAAAAAAAAAAAGTGAAAAAATACATTCATCAAGATATTCTCTTCTCCAGGATTTTCATAGATAGAACCTTTCCCCTCCCCCCTCTTCATTTTTACCACTCAAAGCTATTATCTGCAGCAGAGATCTCTCTGAGCCCTTGTTCCACTTCATGGAACTAGACTCAGGTGGAATATTCCTTTGCTCATGTTTAGACAAATCATGATGGCATGAGTGAGATGGCAGTTACTTCACTTCACTGTAATCTGGTGTTGCATAGATTCAGATTCTAGTCAGTCAGGTAATTAAATACAGAAATAACATGCATGTGTAAATATACATGTATGTATGGGCAGCTGACAGATGAATTTTGCCTGACTACAGAAAATACAGGGTTAGTTATGCAGATATTTTCCAAAACAGCAAGATAACCACAGTCACCATAGTTAAAAAAACAGCTAAATTCCTTTAAAATGATGCTTGCATGGCAGTCATTTAAATTTACAAGTGCACACCACTGAAATAATTCCTTAACAAAAGTTCTATGTAGTTCTGCATTACTTTTATTTAAATTTAAATTCAGTAATTCTTCATGGAACATTGACGTACTTAGGAAAAGAAAGTACTGAAAACATTAACCTAGATTGCATATGAAAACTCTACGAATCCTGTCACAAGAATGTAGCTTTTTTTTTCCTGAACCGAACATAAATTTTAGCAGAAGCAAATTCTCAGAATCTTAAGTCTGTCATTTCCTTTTTTATTTTATTTGTTTGACAGAAGCCTATAATGTAATTCCAACTTGGAGCATCATCTGTCATGGTTGTTTTGGTTTTGTTACTTTTTTAAAAATACATAATAAAAATGGTTATGTAGAAGACAGTTTTAGAAGTGTGGAACAAATATAACGGATGTCTAAATGAGAAAATGCATAATTAGAACTAAGAATGTTTCAGGTTTCCCTCCAATGATCAGCTGTTACTTACTTTTACCTCCTCCCCCAGGCACAATGACAGCAAGGCTGGGGTTTAAACAGGATCACAGAGGAAGGCATTGATAGGTTTCATTCCAGCGTATCCTTTGCTGGGGAGAAAATCAGAGCTTTTCCGTAGGATCATCCTCAACCATGAAATCCAGTGTCTTCTATATTTAATCCAGAGGTGGAAAAGAATAGCAATATTAAAACATGAAAGATTTTAACTTCTGGACGTTATTTCGTCAAGTCATACCTTAGCAAATATTTGCACTTTATACAAAAGCAAACAACAACTCTGCATATGAACACTTTTTTTTTTTACTGTCAAACAAAGTGTTCTATAAAAAGTTCTTCTTTCAGTTTGCACTTATGGGCAAGGAAAAACAATGTGTTCCAGGAAAGACATACCAAGCAGCACTGAATGTAGGAATTAAGTTCCTTTTTTGTTACAAGGTAGAGCTGAAGGCTCCAAAGAAATGTATACTGTACATTAAGATTGTTTTTCAGACATTTTCTGGCATGTTTTAGACACAAATTATGTATCAGTAGTTACAAACACTTTGCTCTCTATCAACTCAGTATTTGCTATCCTTACGCAATTCACTATTCAAAGTTAAACTGTACATATTTCCTCAAAAATGACTACTACATGTGTTCCATAGAAATCAACCTGCTCAAAAATTTAAGCAGCAAACACATTCAAGTGAGAGAGGAAAAAAAAAGAAACTATTTGGCTTAAATCCACAGCTGAATTAGTAGACAGATGGAGACACTTAAGATAGCCAGAAATGAAACACACATTTTTAGACACTATGTATATCATAGATCAAATCAAGAGCAGAAAGGTTAGAAGTTGGAATCTAGATTATGTTCCAAATGAAAGTTTATGATTCAACAGATACAATTCACAATACAAAAACTTCCTAACATCTATGAAAGAGCTTTTCAGAAGTGGCTTATCAACTAGGGTGTTGTATTAAATATCTTTCAAAAACATGTTATTACTTGACTTGTTGAAGTTGGCTTTAAAATAAATTCAGATTCTGTAAAGGAAATAGGGTGGTACTAATGGTAATTAATATCTATGGCTTTCTAGCTTGGATCACTTGGCCAGGTTTACTTGCTATCATAAATGAGAACTTGTGTCTTATTTCACCATAATCTTATTTATTAATGCAGCTGCTGGTAACTTTGGCTCAAGCAGGGATGATGATTACCCATTTGCTTTTAAAGTGGTGCACACTAGCTTATTCCTGCCTTAATGAGCTTTTACTTCCTCTCTTACATGTGATCATCTGTGTGGTATTTAAATGTTACATTTTGGATGTTGGAATATCTAGGGAAGTTTTAGTTTGGAAACAAAAACAATATGTTAAGAAAATCTACATCAGAAAATATGTTTCAGATAGGCGTAAACAGATGCAGCTGTTGAATTGTGTTATTAGCTTACAAGACTCACTTCACCAGGAATGTTTTGAGCTTTTTTTTTGCTAACCTAGAACCTGAAGACAGCCTTGTTGCAGAAAACTTGATCCAAATGCCACTGTACTAGAAGTAACTCTGTGGGGTATTGTAAAGCTCTATTTCTGGTAATATTTTTTTCAGATTAATTTTAAATTACTTTCTTTTCCTCCGAAGCTCTTGAAATAGATAGTTCTCCATCTGATAAAACCAGTTGTTCATTTTAAGCTAGAAAATACTAGAGGAAAATAAACAAACAAAAAGTTTAAAAAGCAGCATTCTGAAAATAAATTTACAAGACTAACATAAGTGGGTGTTGGTTGATGAATAGTTCAATGTGAGCCAGCAGTGTGTGCTTGTAGCCCAGAAAGCCAACTGTATGCTGGGCTGCATCAAAAGGAGCATGGCCAGAAGGTCAAGGGAGGTGATTCCCCACCTCTACTCTGCTCTCATGAGATCCCACCTGGGGTGCTGCGTTCAGCTAAGAGGCCAACAACACGAGAGGGACATGGACCTGCTTAAAGGCTAGAGCACTTTGTTTTCAGGGCAAAGTACAGACATGACTTTGCATGATTCAGTGAACAGAAAAATGATTTCCAAAATGCTACCTGTTGTTTGAAAAGAAAAAAACAAAGCAGAACAAAACAGAAACATACACACACACTCCCCAACATCCCATGATTACCCGAAGCAAATGCTGATGATACAAGGAAATTCAAGTACTAAGACTAAAAACCATTTTTGTTTCTAAGAAAATAAAAACATGCTTCAGAGTAATTCAAAAGCACAGGCATTTAAATAAATCACTTGTTTGTGGCAGTAAAGTTAAACATCTTTTTTTTTTTTAGATTTGCCCATAAATAAAAAGGCATATCCTGCCTGGATCAAAACGACAACATTTTTTGTTGTTAAGTCATCAATAAACAAGAGCTTATAATTAAAGACTTGGCCTTAAGTCACACAAATAGCAAAATGCTATTTGATTAATGCTGACAGGAGTTTCTTTTCATTACAAAAAAGAAAGCAGAGTGAGCTAGTGGATTATGTACCAAAAATCAGTAAAACCTTATTAAGCATACGTATTTAAGAGTATTACAACGAAGTCATTTAACCTTTGACAGCTAAATGCCCTTTACAAATAATATCACTGTTTATTTTGACAGAATTCATATTTTTCAAACCATGATGTAATATACATACATTTCTAAAAGTTATGTTTTGGACTTGAAAACTCTTCTAAAAAGTTCTCAATCACTTGTTTTTCATCTGTGAAAATACAGATGTAGATCTGAAACACCATCATAAGGAATATAATTTTAAAGCTGTGTGATTTCAGAGGCTTTTCTCTGTAAGATGTTAATGTTTATTATCTTTGGTTTACAGGATTTTAACAAGTACCTTTGGTATTAAAAAATTAATTTTCTACATTAAATGACAGTTATTAAATTTTATGTAAATAACATAAAATATTATAGTGCCAGAGAGAAAGTTTAAGTCCTTTAATACCGCTAATATTTTTACCAATGTGTTAATACACATGCTAATTATACATTCTTTAGATAAAAAAAGGTGTTGGATATGTTGAAACTTGGTACCTAACATTTATTAAAGATTCTATTGAAACAGAATTGGTGAGAAACTACATAAAACAAATGGCAAAACAAAAAAAAATTGAAGGATTTCAATAAAGATTTAGACTTTCTAGTTTGATTTTATTTAAGATTACTGCCATCCAGTTTTTTTACAACTCAGGAAAAGAATATGTCTTTTTTAACTATATCATAAAGATAACCATAAATAAAAATAAAAATTTGAAAAAAAACTAGTTATGATTTTTTGTATGAAGTATCTACTGTAGTAGGAAATTCAGTAAGTAAATGTGCATGCTGCAGGAGGTTTTAATTAGGAAATGGTTGAATATGTCATATTAGAATCTTGGGTTTTTTTAATATTTTAAATCCTTTTGTTTCAAAGTACCTGTTTGACCTACATTAAAGAATTAACTGTGTCCACTCCTAACTCATGGAAGAGGAGCATTTTCCTATGATAAACAGACCAAGAGAAGTCAAAAAAAGGTGCTTCATAGTCAGTCGGTGGTCATTGTAATTCAGTTACACATTAAGCACGTCCAAATAAGATCCATAAATAGTAATATACTGACAGAGCTGTCTGATGTAGTTTAAGAATGAAATTACTTAGAGGGTACATGGTTCAAAGATTTTACATGTACAATGCTAGAGGAGGCATGTGCCCCTAGGCATTCGCAGAAGAGCCTCCTGCACCCTTTCATATAATCACTTGGAAATGGAAACGCTAAGGATGTGTCTTGAACTATTTTCACTCAGAGGAAGGGACAGTAACGCTCTGTCAGGAGGAAGATATCTGTCTGCACACAGACAGTTCCATACAGCATGACATGTAACATGGCCAATCATTGTAACTGAAGAGTTACACTGATAGTCCCTCACCTGCTCATGAAATACTCCAATATATGTATAGACATTGAAAGATGCAAAACCAAAGTTAAACAACGGAAATATCCAGATTACAAAATCCCTGTATTTTTATAATGACATGATATGAACTGAAAAGGTGTCTGTGTTAAAAGAAATCTAGCTTTAAAATTATTTTAAAGGTTTTTTATCATTCTTCCTTTAACTCAATTTATAATCTGGCACATCCTACTCTTATGGCATGTTCAAAGAATCCCCTAAGGCCTGCTTTCTGAGGGGCTTGCTCTGCAAGTGTTCAGTCCTGATGAAATAATGTCATAGTTTCATAAAGAAAAACAGCCTGACATATTTCCCAATGCCTGACATTTCCTTTTCAGACTGCTGGGCTTACCTGATCATGTGAACCCTCCTCCCAAGTCACCTGGACCTCCAGTGACAGGAAGTCCTCCTCTCAGGGTATTCTGTGCAATCTCCAAACGCTTTTTCCTGCACCCCATCATGTGTCTCCCAACCCTAAGTAGTCACCTCCTTTACTCTGAAAGGTGCTCTGGACAGCTGCTTCCCATAACTCATCCCAAGGGGTTTCATGTGGTGCAAACACGGCTGATTGCTTTGCTGGGGCAGCCCCAGGGAGTGCTCAGACAAGGCATTCATTCTTTAGGAGTCTGCAATTTGAATTCCTGCCTCCTGCTTTGTCCTTGTGCTCTTCTGGGTTTTTGGAGAGGAGCCTTCAATAGAATGGTGGCCTTTGAGCAGCAAGGACAGGTTATTTACCAATTTACTGCTCCTATCATTGTTTCTCTGTGTTTTCTTTTGTTTGTGCAGATGAGTTTCTTATCACTTGATCTAACATAAACTGGGTTTAAAGGCTTCTGGTATGAAAACCATTCTAAACTACTTTACTCAAATGTTCTGTGTGGTATGCTGACAATATATGTTTTGGGACCTGTCAGAGGATGATACACAATCTTGGTTTTGCATTTAAGATGCTTTATCAGTCAATCTTCTGTATAACTAAGGAATTCCAATCAGCATCCTTGGACTCTTCCTAACGTAAAACTGTTGCTGACTTGCCAAAAGGAATGAAAGGGGTAAAACTATAAGAATTCTTCAGAGAAATCAAGGTGTTTCAACTGTGCTACTCTAGCAATTGCAAATGCATATACGAAGCTTAGCTATGCAGGCACCACTAACTAGTACAGTGTGGTGAAGCAGGATAACATTTTTGGTTTTAAATAAATGGAGCAATATATTAACATGTCCAAGATGAAAACTATAAACACATCTTGTGAACAGACAACTGCAGGCTTCCTTTCACATGCCTTACTGTACTGGCCATACTTAAAATAATCAAGCTGCTACAAGAGCAATTTTGTGAGAGATCTGTGCACAAGCACACTAAGGCCAAATCTAGTCTAGTGTGTATAATGTGCTAGGGACTGTTGTCTGGTCAAGTGGTATCGCTTAGCTTTTATGTTCTGCACTCAAATCTGGCCCTGGTCAAAACCACATCAGTAAGAGTGATGGTTGTTACCCTGGCTCTTTCAGTTTGTTAGTAGTAATTCTTCTGTATGGTCCATTTTGAAGGACTTTGGCACCAGTATATGCAAATGTATGTCTGTACAGTCAAATAATCTCTGCTTATCAGTTCACACCTAGGTCCCGACCCCTAACTCTATAAATGTTCTCTCTTTTTCCTTACTTTGTCCATCCTCTTACGCTTTTTTCACCCTGCCAACTCACACTGCTCTTCTTTTAGGGATTTGTATTCTTACGTATCACCATTTCTTAGCATCCCATATTTATTCCACTTTCTTTTAACTTACCCTTTTTCAATAATACATGAATTATTTTTGTCCAAGTTTATGTTCTACTTCGCATTCACAAATGAATATCTAAAAATATCCTTCAGAATTCTACCCACTTAAAAATAAACGAGGTTTCAGCCTCTCAAGACTTGTTAGTATTTATCATCAGGCCCCAGAAAGATGTCTGCTCATGAAAACAGTGATTTCAAAGACATTCTCATATGCCTATTCAGTTCATGATTTCTTAATTGGGCACTAAAGGGGCTTGAAGGACTTGGTTATAATGCTATTTTGTGTGCTTTCTTTCCAAAATAAGCTTTTCAGGACAAATACACTGACACAGCATGAAAAGTTTCACATAGCAAATTCTGCCTTTTACTTCTTATACCTGTCTTTTAAAAAGTATGTGCACATTTAGAGGCAATAAGTAGTGTTGCTTAAAAAACTTATATGTCTTATTATAAGGTGATTGTTGACAGAATGAGAAAATGAACTGTTGTTCTAATTAGCATTACCATAGCCATCAAAAGAACCACAGGGATATAGCTACCTTACTAGAAGGCTTGCACAGTTCAATTCACTTGAAAACCTGCTAACAAGCATGTATTGCTTTTTCATAAAAAGTATGATTAGTAATTGCCATTACTAATATAGGGTAATAGCAAATATAGGGAAATGAATGCTGACATTTTTAAAATGTTTTGATTGTGTTATTTAGAGCACTTGTATTTTCCAGAAAATTAGATATTTTCAGACTAGAGAGATCTGTTGTCACAGAAACATCCAACAACTTGTCCCTGTCTAATGAAAAATGAGCATCTTCCCTTGCCCATGTATAGGTAGCTGAAATTATATAATTTGGTTTATATAAAAATAAGTATTTACAGTGGTGCCTAGTAACAGGACCAGAGGCAAGGGGACACAAACTGAAACACAGGAGACTCCCTCTGAAATCAGGAAATTTTCACTGTAGGGGTGACTGTGCCCTGGCACAAGTTGCTCAGAGAGGTGGAGCCATCTGGACACAGACCTGGGCAGCTAACTGTAGGTGGCCCTTTCTTGAGCAGAGTGGTTGGAACAGAAGACCTCCAGAGGTCCCTTCTGACCTCAGCCATCCTGTAAATCTGTGACCATGCTGTCTCCAATGGACTTAAAAGGCACCCTAAGGTAGTTAGCTTAGCTGTAATAGCTACAGTATAATTAAGCCAGAAGAATCCCACCTCTACTTGTAATTTAGATGTAGGTTTGATTTGTCCAAAATCATACTAGCCTGAATATCACAGCAGCAGGACTTTAAATGGTAACTGTCAAAACAAGCCACTAGCTAATTTGAAGACTTCCAAAATTAACCAAACCCTTAAAATCAAAATATGTTAACTCCATCCTGGTTTAGTATTATTGAATAAATGGTCTCATTTTCTCTCATTTTCCTTCTTCCTCATTACAGTGTATTCCAAAAGCTAGTCTTTCATTCATTCACTGCTCTCAAGTGGCTATTTTTTTTCAGGTAGTAATTAAGGTTGTAGTGAAGGACCACCTGCTTCTCAGATAAACCAAAACACACAAGGTTCTCAAGCACCACATCATAGCAGATTGAAAGATTTTAAGAAGCCTACAGACAAGGCTCTGAAATACTGCTGATGCGGCTCTACCAAAATGAAGTGCAATTATTTGGGATTCAAAATCCCATTTTGTTGTGTAAGATATAACATAATTCTTCAATTTGATGAGAAAAGAATTTGTCCACAAGTAAAAGCTAGTAAGAATTGTCTCTGTCAACAGAAAAACAGGGATAGAAGAAAGGAGAGTAGAAGGGGAAAGAGGGAAGGGAAGGGCAAAACTTCTGTTCTATTGAACTCAACTCTGTTGAACACTGATAAAAGGAAGCAAAGCTCAATAAATAAATAAATAGCCTAATTTAAGATTGCAAATTTCTTGAAGATATTTAATGGACGATATGTATCTCGATGCAGAGGTTCCCCTGTAAAAGAACTCCTGTTAGAACCAGCTTAGAATGTCCATATTTCAAAAGATTATATCAGAAACCTAGTATGAAGTTTAATGCAATTAAACTTTTGTGTTAATTTTATTTAGAAAGACTGTTACACTACCTCTTATGGTCTTTAAGGAGAGGTTTACTACATAGAGATTTGTTCTACATTGAACTAAAAATCTAAGCTACTAACAAAGTTCTAGAAATATAATGCAAACTGCTGTAGGGGGCAATCGTATTTATTTATATATTGGAAAATAAAACAAATACTGAACTTGAAGACATTTTATATGCATCATGAAGCTTTGACAGAACATAGCTTAATACCATAATTTTAATGTGGTTTTAATACAATGGCAGCGACACCACTGAAATACATACTGTGTTTAAATTTAGTTTAAATTACTTAAGGGAAAGTACATTAAACATGTTCAAATTTTTAAAAAATTCAAATAAATTTGTTTTGTTTTTCACTGTTTTGTCCTGACATTATTTTGGAGAGTTTCTGTCCCTTAAAGAAACAGTTTTGTTTCCCTTATGCAGTTAAATCCACATTAAGCTAAGATCATATTTTTGCCTGTAAACACTTTCTCTGACTCTTAGATAGGAACTGTGAATTTAGCAATTGAAATATCCAACCTGAATTTCTTTAGCAAAAAGATGGCATCACTCCCAACTTCAATGATTTCTTTCTCTTAAGGCTCTCAAGAAAATACAAACATTTTGTTGTTGTTTTTATTGCTCTCTATGGTTATTTTATTTAATTAAATGTGCTTCTGTAGAGGCACCATGATTTTCTTTTTTTTCCAGACTGAATACCCCTTTCACAATCAACTCATTTGGAGCCAAAGGCATAGCAAGCAAGATGAAACAGTTCACACTGATACTGCTTCCAGAAACATGACCTACAAAACACAGAATTTTCTACAATAGCACCCTGGCACCAATCTCACAGCCTTTTTTTTCCCTTGGTCTTTGATGTATCCTGAGAAAGTACACATACTGCTTGTCTCATATCGAAGAGGGTTAGAAATTAAGGAATTATCATTTCAGTATTTAGTATCCTTGTATCTGAAAATCTTGAGTGTATTCTATAGACTGGTACACTTCACTGAAAATATGGTTTCTAATATTTGAAAACAAGTGGGACAATTAGAAGTAAAGTTGAGATTGGAAGTGCTTGCAAAGGACTACCAATATGCAATTATGATTGAAGAGCATGATTTCATTCATCTGTGAACCGTACACAAATTTAAAATACAGGGATTAACTGGTAGAAGCTCTT
>NW_009909837.1:1661-23753 GCF_000696875.1 Nestor notabilis | reverse complement strand
AGGAATGAGGTATTTTGTCTGTGCTATTTTAGAATTGTTAGCTTTTCGTCCCCCTTTTCTTTTTTTAGATTTATAAATATATGAGGTAACAAGAAGTCAGTATAAAAAGTTTGCACCTTGCCAATGTAACTGCTATATTGCAAAAAAACTAGTTGTCTTGCTGTCCTTTTGACTCCTTTTGCAAATATATTAAAAAAAAAAAAAAAAGCTGGAGAATATTTTCTCTTTTACACTGTATTTCCACTCTTCCTTCTTTTCTGCTTTCAAACATGATTTAAATGGGCAGCTAGAGAAACCTTGCTCTTAGGACAGTTACCTCCTTTTAGACAGGAGATCCAGTACTTATATTAAGTGCAATACCTATTTTAAGTATAGAGGATCTTACTTATTGAGATATCCACCTCATTCATGGTTTCTGAAAGATACAGTATTGGCTACCAGTATCAAAACATGTAATGTTTATCAACTAAATGTCTGGCACCCACTTACGTAAAACTAATGGGCATTTTAATGTCATGCTACAAAGAAGTAACTTGTCCTGATTCATATAAACAGAATTAACTGCCTCACAGTTTAATGGTAACCTAGGAGGTCTGGGTTCTTATATGACTTCTCACACAATGACATTCATGACTCTTTTCCCCAACTACAGTAGATGAATTGGACTGGAATTTAAAATCTGTGTTGTTGAATCCAGTTAAAATCAGATATTGGTACACATACTAGTTTGTTTACCATAAATCAGCGCTTCAAAACCACATTTGTAAGTGTTTGAGGTATTTAATTTTATGCAGGCAATGGAAGAGATTAAAAAATGTAAAAATCTTGTGCTTACTGAGAAAATGGGATATAGTAATGATTATGGTTTGGCTACATACAGCTAAAGGTTATGATTCTGTTAATAATTCGTAAATGCATTTGGTCTGAATGTGTTTTCCTTTGTTTACCGAAAAATTGCTTAAGTATTCATGAAATGTGTTTCAGGAGTAGATAATTTTTTTCCTTAGTTTTTTTTTTCCCCTCCCTTCTGTGTTAGTTTGCTTTGTCCTAGATAAATTGTTTTGTTATTAAATATTAAAATGAAAGTTTTAATACCTAATAATGTGTTATTTTTCAGTTTTAATGGCTTTTATTTATCATGTAGAGTTAAAAAACAAAATTGACATATATCATATGAATATGTCTTAATCAAACATGACAGTCAGCATTTAAACCCAATTCTGTTGTTTAACTGATCCAGTAAACATCATATTATGTGGCAACATCAGTATCTGCCATTGAAAAAGACAGCTAGAAAAAGAGTTTTCTAAGCATATTTCTCCCCTGTGGAGCTGCAGTTTCAACTGTTCGTGTATTGTTCCTGAGCCAAATACTGGTTTTACCTACACTGTTTTTGTTGCACGGTGTCTAAATCATAGCACTTTGCCTTCCAGAAATCTGGACTTAAGAGCTCTTCAAGGTTGGGGATTTGTGTGGGGTGTGTGTTTGAATCATACAAGGCTGAACTAGAAGTAATTGATCAAAACCTATTATTACCATGTTTAATTTGATTTTTTTTTCTTTTACAGGGGTAACAGTTGTCACAATTGTGTAGTGTAAACTACTTTTTTCATTCTTCCCATAACCACCTGTGAACACACCTACATGGAAAAAGTTTATCATAGCAGGTACCATAAGACTGGAAAAGCCTGTGTGTTGTTAGGTACCTCTCCATTGTAGACATTTGCAATTGATCCCTCAGGCATCTTTATTCTAACTTATTCTATTTTTCCCTTCACTCAGCACTGAAAATAAAGGAACTGGGTATTTGACTTAAGTCTTCGGGGTTTTAAGTCAAAGTTAAAAACTTCGCATTTTCGGCTTCCTGATAGTTCTCCTGTGTATCTTCATTTTCTAAAGTATTATGCATCAAGACATTCCCGTATCACAGAAGAAAAACAAATAAATGATTGGTTAAGACAGCAGATCCCCTCAGGGTCTCTGTCAGACCTGGATGTGTTGACCTGAATTTCTGTCCTAGAAGTTCAACCTGGCATCAAAGAAAAAGCTTTTTTTTTAATATATTTTGGATTGCTTTATTCTCTGTAAATTTAATCTTACCGTGTTGGTCATCAGTTTGTTTAAAGAACAAACTTTAAATTCACCATTTCTTTCTATCAAATACATTTTTTGTTCTATATCTTATGATACTTGAAGCATGTAATAAATCAAATTTATTAAACTGAAGAGAACAAGGTTAACTGAGCTTTTGCTATTGCTCAAACAGTATTAGAAGACAGCCTCCTAACTTTTTTTTAAGTGTTTTTAATATAATTCTTTTTTTTCTTCTTTCATATGCTGGATACAAGTACTTATAATAGAGTAATTCAATACTTCTTTTTAGTATTACTGATCCAGTAATAGCAGTATGGTTGTAGCTAGAAAAGGGCAAAAGGGAAACAACCAAAAATCTGATTCTACCTTATCTATTGCCAATTGATAGCTAATTATCATTGTTTACTTCCAGATATGAAATTTGCTTTGGGTATAGAAGCAGATTGAAGTGTTGGCATTTAGGATTTATAAATAAATCTCAGTTCAGCAAAGCATGTAAATGTGTACATGTATAACAAGTGTAACTGTCGACGTTTGAGATTATTGTGGCTGATCCTGTAGAACACACTTTTGCCTGTTTTTTAGCAAAAACAGTTCAACATTTAAACTGATCAGAGTATGGAAGATGTTTTCCAGTATTAACTAACTGCAATTTTCTTTAAAGCCTTTTAGATCTTAAATTTGGACTAAAGAGCCTTTATTTTAAAGAGGGGACAGGTCATGGTTTAGAAGCCACCTTTTCTGCCTGCAGGGAAGCACTGGCAGAATTGTGGATTACATGAAAATACCATTTAAGTATTTCTTCAGGAGCAAGGATTTAGAAATTAAATTTCTTAATGTAAAATGGATTTTGTGTAATAATACAGTAACGAAGTTCAGTTTGCATAGAACTCTAAACTTTGTGACATTTATGATACTAATACTCCAACAAACAATTACTTCTCCCTATAGCTTCTGATCTGAGCCTACATGTGCGTTTTTGGTGTACTATGTGTTAAAATTAGTGGATCCTACAAGATGAACAAATACTGTTAATAAAGGAGTAAAACAGTTGGCAAATTTTAAAGACCATGTTTCTACAGAATGATATGCACTTTTTAAGCAGCTTCATTAAAATTTTTCTTGTTTCTAGTCTGCTCTGTTTTGGCAGATTTAGGCACGGTCTTATAACTTGATCTCTTGCCAGTAAAAATTAATTTTCTGTTTAATTCCATTATCTATTATTATTATATTATTATATCCATTATTTCAAAAGCCATCTGGACAGAGTCCTGCACTACTGGATCTAGGGGGCCCTGCTTGAGCCAGGGTATTGGACCAGATGGCCTCCAGACGTCCATTCCAAGTTAAACCATTCTGTGATTCTTTGAGTCTGGGATTCTATGATTCTATCTGTAAAATTAGTTTTACTCTTTCCATTCCTGTGATTATACAAAGTAAGTATATATATCCCTTCATAAGCAGCAACCTCTGCACTGCCTCACTTTCTATGAGACCAAGGAGAGCGTATCTGTTGTAGAACTTTGCTGATTGGAAGGCCATATGAAGGGAATATGAAGGACAATGGAAAATTCTTGAATAAATCCTTCAGATGAAGGCTGGAAAGAAGAGATACTCTAACAAAATGCTTTCTAGTCCTATTGGACATAATTCTTCAGTTTATGTGCCTCATGTGGTTTCCCCACTTAACTGTAACCAACCTGAACCAGGGTAGTTCCTTCTGATAAAAGGACTTTTTCTGAATCTTCTGAATTAAGTCCATCCTAGGTGATAAGGAAGGACAGATCTGGACAACATTTGCTTCTGAAACTCAAATGCTTGTAGATATAACCAAACAAGATGAATAAAAACAAAATATATCATTAATTTTCTTGGAACTCCTGTTCATTTGCAACAGTAAAAATAAGTTTCGGAAAAAGACCAGTTTATTTTTTTAATAAATGAGCATTGATTTTTACTGATAAGTTCTACAGATATGAGAAAGAACTTGAATGTCAATATTTTTCTTTTCTTTTCTTGCAATTCAGTATGTGCATACGTATTACCTTACATAGGTATGAGGTAGATACTTAAATTAAAACACAATTGCCCTTGGAACCTTCTGTTAATGAAGAAAAATGAGTCACATCTAGAGTAAGGGATGAGTAAAACCTTAGATGGGCTGAACTAATGTTTGATACTATAAAGCTGCTTCCTGTTATTAGTTACCTTAATCTCTTCCCTGAGCCTAACTATTCCAATTTATGCAATTAATAGCTTAAAAAAAAATTGACATGTTCAGGCCTGAGGAACTCAGATTATTTTGATAGGATAGTTTCCAACAATCCTAACCAATATTTAAAACTTTAGAATGTGAAGTGAGAGGAGAACAGGAAGGGAATGACGGTAGGATAGTAGGCCTTGTCTTTCTTAATCTATCTACTTTGTCTCTTCATTCTATTAGGTCATTTATTTTTGTCGTATTTTAACTGCTAGAGAAAGTTTAAAAATAGCACAAGATCCACATAAGCGTCATCCAAGATAGCCTTTAATAGATGTATTCCTGGCAAGTGATAGAGTTTAAAACATCTCTCTGAAAATCAGCAAAAAAATAATACTCTAATATTTAATGAAAAGTTTAATCTAGGTTGTTTTCCTCCTTCAGTAAGTGAAAAGCAAGCAACTTTTTTCTCTTGCAGTCTTTAATCTATTAGGCTGACATGTTCATTTTTTTGTTGCTATCTATTATTGATGAGAGTTCTTCAAAGAACACAAGTCCTGGGGTCTTTGTGAATTTAGCTGTAAAACCAACAAAGCACTAATAAATTATGTACCTACTTAATAACAACCTAGCTACTTATTAGCTACCTAGCTTTGTGCAGGTTCATTTTTTCACTTACTGTATGAATGGAGGAAGTGACTTTTTAAAAGCTTCAAAATTCCAAGTCTTTTGATAACTACTGCTACATTTCATATCATGGTACAAGGTGTATTAATTATATTATGAAAAGAAACTGAACACAAAGCTAGCCAAAAAAAGAATCAAATATACTGGTATTGAAAACTAAGTTACTCAAGAGATGTCTTGGATAAGCACACTTCTAATATAGATGAATTGAGGCAGGCACAAAGAGCAGATTATTTGGTTCTAGTGAATGGCCCTTATTTTCTACTGTTCACTCTCAAGTTTCAGGAGTAGCTGATACATTGCTAGATGAAGCAGAGATGAAATTTGTATGCAGTTGTGCTATTAAGGTGGCACTGCTCTGCAGATGAGTATCTTTTTTCACATTCTGTTGACAACACACTGGAATTCTTTTCCGTCTGTGCTTTGCAGGATTTCTTGTCCTGAAGTAACTTCTGGTTGTACATTAGCTAGCAATCCTTTTAGCTGTGGATTTTATGGGAAAAGGATTTTCTCCAGATAGTTTAGCTGGTTATGAACTGGGGGAAAGACTTTAAGGTATCTTACGGTATTTATATAATTTTTTATCGATTTCAATATCTATACAGTATTCCCCTACTGCACATTACTGTATTTCAGACTGCCAGTGTCCTGCAAGGAACCACAGGCCTGGCTGTCCTTGCTCGGCTCAGGACACCCCATTTCAGTCCTCTGGGGCCCTGAGCCCCTGCCCCAGTGACACCACAGATAGGCTGGTATCCAGTTAACCCTCAACCCTGTTGAGCTAAGCCTACATCCTATCGCAGCCTTCGCCTGTTCCTGTTTCCAGAGAGGTGCCCAATGCCTGAGGCTGGGGCTGCCCCTGGTGCCCCCCACCAACTGCCCTGCTCTTGGCTGCGGGGTGGGATGCTGCATGCTGGCAGGGAACCCCTGACAGTCCCAGTCCCTGGCCGCAGGTTGCCACCACCCTGTGCCTCTTTAGGCACAGTGCCTGAAGAGACTTGCCATTCCAGTGCCTCTCGTATTGCCTGCACAGGCTGTGCTCACCTCTGGACTGCAAACCAGCAAAGTTCATGACTCAGTCAAAGCAAGACTGTTATGCAACAGAGATCTTACTGCCATGAATAAGCAATATACAACCTTTAAGGCTACATTGCACTTTACGCAGCTGCAATTCTAACTTTAACTAAAAAAAAACCAAACCAAAACCAAAGAAGAAATATAAACCTCCGTACTTTGTTTCAGATCAACAAAGCTACATGCTTCCAAAATCCACTTAATGCTTTTTGAGACACAGTGAAACAAAAGGGAAATGCTGAGGTATATCGCTATTTGCTTTTTTATTTAGAATCATACTTGCATCCAGTTGCACATATGCTCTCCCTTAGAAAATCATGTTTTTAGAGAAAATCTCAAAGCAGCTGTATTCAGGATCCATTTCTTTCCTGGGAAAAATGACCAGGATGTGTCACCTCTGTGTGCTGAGTGGGTACCTCTGAAAAATACCATAGAATTTCAGTAGAAGTGCGATACAAAGAACAGAATAAAGAGGTGAAAGTTATCTCAGTATTGATCCCAGAGATTAATGGATGTTTCCGTGAGAACTTCCCTTACTGGTCCTACAGGTAGCAGAGCTCAACAAAAATATTAATCCTTCACTTACAGATCTTCTGATGCCTCCTTTCACCACTTCCACCTTCAGCCCAGCCTGGAACATACATGGAAGTTCATTCCTGTATCAACAGATTAAGTTACTACTGAATTTTTTAGGAAAGTATGAATCTGTAGTTGGAGCATTAGTTACTTTGTGATATCTCTAAGGTGGAAGAAAAGGCTACACAGAGTGCTGAAGTATGATGCTGCCTATAGCTGTCAGTATGTATATGGAAAGGAATTCAAGAATACATTTTCCTCAATGTCTTATTTTGCCACATTTGGATGTTTCTGTAGCTGCAAACTGTCATTAAATGAAATTTAGTTTGCCTTGAAATAAATATACAAAATAAACTATTCTACAGATCTCTGCCTTTGATAAAAGCACTTCTTTATGAAGACAATCGTCTAGACAATTGGTCTGCCACAGAATAGCAAGAAGTGGCATTAATGAAGTTACATGCACAATATATGTCTGTTCTTGTGCTAAGAATTTTCTAATTAACCCTGTATTTATGTGCAAAGAACATCAAAACCTTAGTTATGAGCAGTTTTCTGCTCCATAGCTGAAATGCAATGGAAAAAAAAAAAAATCAGCTTTATATTTCCAGTTACCTGAGTAAGATTCTACAGGCTTAAAATGGACACTGTAAAAAAGAGCAGATACAATGTTACTACCACATGTAGCTGTAGCATTAATATGTAACACATAAAACTAAGGAATTCTGAACCACTGTCTTTTCTGTAACTATCCAGTGATGTCCTACTCAGAAGTCATAGAATCATAGAATGATTTGGGTTGAAGAGATCTTAAAGATCATCTAGTTCCAGCCCCTCTGCCATGGGCAGAGAGACCGCCTACCCCTGTCCAACCTGGCCTTGAACACTTCCATGGATGGAGCACCACAACTTCTCCAGGCAACCACTTCCAGTGTCTCACCACCCTCACAGTAAAGAATTCCTTCCTAATGTCTAATCTAAACCTCCCCTCTGTCAGCTTCCAGCCATTCCCCCTTGTTCTATCATTACATGCCCTTACAAAAAATCCCTCTCCAGCTTTCTTCTCGTCCCCCTTTAGGTACTGAAAAGCTTCTCTAAGGTCTGCCATGAGCCTTCTCTTCTCCAGGCTGAACAAGCCAAACTCTCTCAGCCTGTCTTAATAGGAGAAGTGCTCCAGCACTTCTAGATCATCTTCATGGCTCTCCTCTGGACTCGCTCAAGCAGGTCCCTGCCTCTCTTGTGCTGGGGGCCCCAGAGCTGGACACAGGACTCCAAGTAGGTTAAAGGATGGTTGCATCCAGCTTTTTTTCGCTATTTTCCAGTTAAATCTATTCTCGAAATCTGTGAATTTCTTTCAGAGACCTATGAGCAAACCTGTGACCCCGGAAGATATGAATATAACAAAACAAGTTATGATTACAATAAAATTTAACTACAGTCATATGAATCAAATAATTCAATAATGCCAGCTTTCTCCCATACGAAACTAACTGCCATTCATAAAATAACCATTCAACTGGAAAATGTACACAGATGAGCATTTTCTGCAGTGCTATCACAGTGTGTAACATGGCCATAATTCTTACTGATCAGCATTTTAATGACTTTCTCCTACACAGCTGCCCATACTCATACATAATAGCTAAGTACCCTATGGTGAAAATATAAGCAGAATAGCCATGTGCCTGCAGTCTTCTTGCAAACTGAGCAGGTTTTGATTGGCTCTAGCAGGTTTGGGGAAATGACCATTTCAGACAGGACACAGTCAAGCAGAAAATGGGCAGATGCTCTAAGTTGCATAATCAGTACAAAGAAAACTCATCTGCCAGTTATAGTATATGAGATTAAGTGATGGGATACCGACTGATTCAGGTTAATTTAATGACAACCTCCAACCATCTGGCTAGAAAGCTGTATTTCACAAAGGCCTAATGCTGACCCACATAAGCTAGTCTAAAAAACACTTGGTGAGTTTAATAATGGATTATACATCAAAGCAAGGACTCATTGCTGTTATAAATCATGAAATATTTATTCTTAATCTGACAGTTCTACTACTGCTAAACAATAAGAGATTACACTGTGAAGCAGCATATATAATAAATGACTGAATACTTTTCTGCTGTGCTAGTAAATGCAAAGCTTTCTGAGCCTGATGCTTTCCATTTGCTGACAGTGTGAAACTGTGGGCAATGGAGCCTCCCTTTTCTCTCGTGGCTTCTCCATAGATCTTGCTTTGCTTGATGGTCTTAATTTATAATTTCACAGTAATATTTGCTATAACTGATGAATTCACCTTATTCGTTAATTTCTTTGTATTTGTCTTGATTCCACAAATAGTCAGCATCCTGGAATACAAATTATACCTGTGATGCTTTTGCCTGAAATGTCTTTGTGGAATGTCATTTAAGAAGGAAATTGAAAAAATAAAATAAAATAAAATAAAATAAATGCGTAATTCAGAGCATAATTTTGCTGACAAAATCCAATTTACTTATGATGGTTTGTGATGTGGAAAGGACCCAGCCTGACTCTCAAAGCTCAGAGCTGGCAGTTAGAAAATGTACATCAACAAACTTGATTCAAAGGCAGTGCAGCGGTAACCACTCAGCCTCCTCAATGCAATTTTTATGGAGTCATTGTTATGAACACATGTATTAAAACGTGGTTGAAATATAGCAAGAGAAGTGTTTTTCAGACAGTCTGTGTTATTTTCTTATGGCATTGTAAAAATGCATAGTGATGTATTCACGTTTAAGTTTTTTTCCTTTTTTTTTTCTTTTTTCTTCTTTATCATGTTTAAATACGATTTAAGCATAATAGTGTATACAAGTTGATGGACATAGTATAGCATATTCTTTGAATCAAGAGATCTGTGAGTGGAGTAAACTTCTCAGAAATCGGAAGGGTATGTTTCCACATCAACTTTGCACAGCTGTAAGAGGTACTGTCAAAATTCTTTGAGGCATATAGGTAAATTATGCCATTTGTACCAAAATACTACATGCTTTATACTGCACATCTATTGATCTGTATACTATTCCTTCACTAAATTCTGTGGAAACATATGTAACTTTCCTGTGAAGCAGTTGCAAGTAGTAGTACCTAATCAGATTTTGGAAAACCTCGATTTTCTATTCTGCTGGAAGATTCCACTGCTTGTCCTACTCACTCAAGATTGATTGGACTCTTTGACACTCATCAAGTGGAAAAAAACCAAGACAGCTCTGCTGACATTCAGTAATAATCCTTAGCAGATTCATGCAGGTTTAAATGCAAAAAGGAGTGTCTTGTGTACAGAAACAAACAAACAAACAACCTCCAGAGAAACAAGGTTTCCCAGAAGAACAACAAATTAAGGCAGGCTATCCTAAGAACTGTATTTACTGAATTACTAGAACATTCCATTCATAAATTGGCCTTAGTGCTTTGCAACTGTTTTCAGACATGGTGTCAAAGGCAAAGGCTGTTCAGGATGGACAGGCAAGGCAGGTGAGGTGGAAGTGTCACCCTGTATTGTCAGGGAGAGGTTCGATTGTACAGTCCTGTCCTGGTTTCAGCTGGGACAGAGTTAAATTTTCTTCCTAGTAGCTGGTGCAGTCTAGTGTTATGGCTTTAGTCTGAGAACTATGCTGATAACACACAAATGTTCTAGTTGTTGCTAAGTAGCACTTACCGTGATCAAGGACCAGTTGTCTCTCATGCTCTGCCAGTGAGGAGGGGCGCAAGAAGCTGGGAGGAAGCAGAGACAGGACACCTGACCCGAACTAGCCAAAAAGGCATTCCATACCACAGCATGTCATGCCCGGTATAGACACAAAGAATTTTATTTTTCATTATAGTGTAGACATTTCTCAGGTAATTTTAAGCATGTTTTTCAAATAGTATGCTGTGACTCTACTGTTGGTTTTGCTCGTTTCTCAGGATGTTAAGACTTGTGTTAACTATGGCCAAGGCTGCCCTCCATTTTTACATCTTCGAAATGTTCTATTTTGTTTATGATTAGCAGGTCCATCTGAATGCCTCCCCCAGTGTTTTGTTGGTTACCTGCAGAAAAATTGTTCTTCACTTTTCTCAGAAATGTCTCTAGTTGCTTACGACCACTATGTTTCCCTTTGAGTAGATACCAGTAGGTTAGCAAATGTGTTGGCAAACTTGCCACTGTTTTATTTTGTCAGGTAGATTCTCTCTCCTCAGCAATCCCCATTCTTCAAAGGCAGTGAAGTGGTCATAGAGCCCACAGCTTTTCCTCTATCCCCTGCTGTACACTCAGATGTTGACTTGCAGGATGTCTCTGCTCATACCTGAGCCTTTCCTCTCTACTAGCAAAATAAACAAGAGAACCACCTCAGTTCCTGGGCTCTTCACCTTTACTCCATAGTCATATATATTTAAGTCTGATATTTTCATGATCTGTCTTAGCAGTATCATTGACTCCTACATGGATGAGCAACAAGGGCTAATATTTCAAAGCTTAGTTTCTTGCACTTACATTTTTTCTTGAAAAATTGAAAGGTATAACAATGGCAGAATCTACAGTGGAATTAAGAGGAAATAATATGAACTATTTTACAATGAAGTGAAAGGTAGTAAGAATATTGAGGAGAAACATCCTAAAGATGAACTGTCTATTGGAAGGTGATTTTTGTGTAGTTTCTAGTCTATTATTCACATATGACCAAATGAGTGATCTGAACTAGTTAAAATGGAAAGGCAAATGAAATCTAGTCTGATTACATTTTAAGAATAACACAGGAAGCATAGTTTACATTTAAACACACATTTTTAAACTCTGAAAGTACACAGATATCTTCCCAGGATCCATAAAGTTCCCATGTAGAGGACACAGAGTTCTCTGCATCTTCTTTCCTTGAAATCTCTTTATACAGATTACCTGTTCATACAGATACAAGTACTCTTGGAATGACCATTAAATAAATACAAATTGACTTCAGTTTACTTTTATCAATTTTAAAATTAAAACTGGTTTCGCTCATTTTGTATGTCATTGAGGATGAAGAGTTTGACCTTGACTGTGAAATTGGCAGAGAAAATATGCACAGATGTACAGATTTTCACCCAAATACTTAATAATTTCAACAGAAAATGAAGTGAGTTTTAAATAAAAACAGGAATATGCAAGTAGCTATAAATTAAGGACATACTTCTCTGGTGGTTTAGGTTCTTAAGCCAATTAACTTTTAAAAGTAAAACATTTTTTATAATTAAAAGAATCAATGGCTTGACAACTCAGACTTGAATTGTAAACAATAGAAACAGCTTGAGAGTTTTACCCATGAGCCTCATCCATGAGTTTCACTTGATCAGCAATCTACATTTATTAACTGGTATCCACTTTCATCATTAAATTAGTATTTCATCTTAATAGCAAAATAGTTTTTCTCATTGTTCAGTAGTGTCGCAGATGAGTGATTTAGGGTTGCTGAAAGAATCACCATCAAAGGGATTGGTTTTAATATAAATTTGTAGAAGTGAGACTTAAGAGTTCAATGGCAAGGTTCACTCTATCACTTCTTACATGGATGAAACATACAAAATCAAGTTAGAATTTATTTAGAATTACATACAGAGACCGATGATGCAAAAGGGTAAGAGAGACACTCCTGCTGAATCATGAGGTTCAGAGTGGACCCCCTTGCTTTCTAAACTCCTGAAGGACCTTAGGTGTGGCTAAGTTCAGTCCTAGTCTCAGACTTGGACAATGGCTTATATCTAAAGGAATTAACTACCTGCATGTAATTAGTATTGATTTAGCATGCTGTCAGCAGCTTACTGAGGATCTGTTGTGAATAAGGGGTCTCTCTGTCTTGGTAAGAAAGGATCTCAGTCTCAGGTAAGGAATCTCAAACAGACATATCTCTGCTCAGCCATCTCCTGTGCAGTCCAGTTGCAATTTAGAAGGAACTCTAATTGGACTCACCCAAGGATGTGTCGTTAGTAAAAAAGTCTTTCTACCTCGAGGAGCAACCTTAAGAGGCGTCCCAGATCCAGGGGAGATCACTGCCATGCTGCCATGCTACCTAGCAGGGAAAGCTCACAGAAGGCTCACTCCTGCTGGCATATTTATGAAATAGAGTGGTTCGTTTGTAGGCAAACGGCCTGTGATGGGAAAGTCATGGTACCAGGCATGAGACTCCTGGTACCCACAACTTTCTTTGCTCCTTGATGAATGAGTCCTGGAAAAGCTACCTGCTATTCGAATGATTCGTGTTCCAAGCTGATATGCACTGATGCACTGATGCTCACTGTGTCACTCTGCTCCTTTGTGGGTTTTCTGGAGGAGTTCTTGGCCCAGCTACACCTCAGGCCCTCACCTCCTTTGCAACCTGTACCAGGCTATTGATAGTTTGGTTAAGGGGATTGAGTGCGTCTGTCGCAAGTAGTCACAGAGTGTTACACCCCATAGGGTTGGGCATAACATAGTAAAACATAGTAAAAGATGGAAATTAGGTAACTTCGGTTTAGTGGGCAAGTAGTTTTCACATGCTTGTATAATTCTGAATATTATTTCTTGCTGTTCTTTTAAACATGCTGGTGATATTTATCATACAGACTATTTTAAAGAATATTACAACAAATTAAGGCATTAAAATTTTACATGTGTCCTACATAGAAAAATTAGAAGGAAATATTGATCCAACAGGCTGCATAGTAGCTTATTCTTTATATAGACTTTTGTTGTGGTTTAAGCCCAGCCAGTAAACTCAGCTGAACCCAGGACAACTTTGATCTCAACTTCATTTCCTCTGTATTTTAGTCAATTAAGTTTTAGTATTTTGATTTTCTAATTATCTAGCAGTCACTTATTTTGCTTTGACAAGATTATGCTCTGAGGAAACAGACCATCAACAGTTTACTGCATTCTGAAACATAGACACTAAGTTCAAGACACAGAAAAAAATACTTTAGGATCTCCTGTATTCTATTCAGCCTTATCTATTATATTTATGCAGCTCTTATTTCACTTTGATTTTACAGAACGAATGAAAAATCCAAGTGCTAGACAGTACTGTCAGCTTTTCTAAAGTTTAGATTCTTGTAAATATTTCCCAGTACAAAAAAGAGGTGTTTGTTCCAGGATGTTATTGTCTTGTTTATGTCTTAGCCATCAAAGAGTATACTTGTTTTATTTTAGTCTCAAAAAAAAAAAAAAATCCCACAAAAAAAACAAAACTCAGCACACATTCACAGTCAATTTAATCTGAGAGCTAGCAGAGTATATACAAGAGACAAGTTTTCGTTCCTGCCACTTCAGTTTTGCTTTCATACAGTAATGAAGTGACAGTTATACTTCTACTTTCATGAGCAAGTAAACATGTAAATTCTAGTCCTTCATTCCAACCCAAGTGGAGAAGAGAAAAGTGGTACAAAATAATTACTAACTTGGATGTTTATTTGAGGAGATGGGATTGTTGTTCGCTGTTTGTTGTTGGCTGGGTTTTTTTTTTCTCTGAGAATTTCTTGTCTTCCCTATGCATTTTGTAGAAGATTGATGTAGCTTTTGGGGGATTTTTATTGTTCTGTTGATCATGAAGTTCTAGAGACCAGAGTATCATGAACTCAGTCAGTCTGGAAAGCCACACCACTGCATGAATGTTTATATCCACAGGTTAATGCAGCTTTCATTACATGGATATCCTAAACAAGGGTACAGCAACAGCCTTTATGGAAGTTCTCTCATAACCTTTCCACTGATTATGTCACGCATTTTAGTGATGTGGGCAAAAGTAGTGCACAGACAATTGATGGAATGAATGATCTTCCTCTGGGAAGATTGAAGACAACATTTAAAGGATTTTTTTATTTTTTTTATTTTTTAGGCTCTGGGGGTTTTTTTGTTTAGTTCAGGTAATAGAATCTACACTGGGATCATTACTTTACTAAAAGAATTTGTAACTTATGGTGATTAGCCTCCTGTTTCCCAACTGCTAATAAAGTGAGTTGCTGAGTCCCTGCCATTAGTGAAATTTTTCTAAACTGAGATGGCATGTTTCTTAAATAGCTGAATGTATTTAACAGCAGAAAAATGTCTGGACCCAGTCTGAAGAAAAGATTCCCAAATTATTTACTGTACTACTACAAACAAAAATTAAGCATTTTTCCTCTTTATATTTTGGTCATTATTGTTATTATTATCTAAACCTAAGGCTGAATATTAAGAAGAAACGTATTTTTAAATCATCGGGAAAACAAGGTTTACAAACTTCACAATAAATGTTTACCTAATTATTATCTGACAAAACCTAAAATAATATCAAATGAAATATTTACTTATTTAATATTTCAATTTTGATTGGTGAATAATATAAGATTTTTCTCATGTGACTGTGGAAGTACTATATGATATTTGGTCAACACTTGCTATGAAAATGTTGTGGTTTAAGCCTAGCTGGCAACTCATAACCACGCAGCCACTCACTCACTCCCCATCTTCTTCCCCCTGCTCCCAGAGGGATGGGGAGGAAAATTGGAGGAATGTAACTCCCACAGGTTGAAATAAGAGCAGTCCAGTAACTAAGGTATAATACAAACCACTACTGCTACCACCTGTAATAATAATGATAAGGGAAATAACAAGGGGAGAGGACACAACCACTCACCACCCGCCAACCAATACCCAGCCCGACCCGAGCAGCGATCTGGGCCTTCCGGGTAACTCCCTCCAGTTTCTATACTGGGCATGACGTGCTGTGGTATGGAATACCCTTTTGGCCAGTTTGGGTCAGGTGTCCTGTCTCTGCTTCCTCCTGGCTTCCCCTCCTCCCTGGCAGAGCATGACTCCTTGGTCAGAGTAAACATTACTGAGCAACAACTGAAAACATCAGTGTTACCAGCGTTGTTCCCAGGCTGAAAGTCAAAACCACAGCACTGCACCAGCTACTAAGAAGGAGAAAAAAAAAAAAAAAGACTGCTATAGCTGAACCCAGGACAGAAAAGTATTTCAGCATCTAATAAATAAACCAAACTCAAATTATCATAAAATGATGCTACATAATTGGTGGTTTCATATGCATTGGAATATTTTATGTAGGATTTCAAGTATCTTCTGAGTTTATTGTTGACAGAAGCAGATTAGACAAGCTTGATAAAAAGGCTCTATAAATGTGTCCTCTTTCTCAACCAATTTACTTAACACAATAATGTTCTATGAAACAGAGTAAATACTACACATAACCACGATCAAGTATTCTAAAGCCAAAAAAAAAAGGCCAGATCAACTGATGTTACCTTTTCTTTAAAAAAATACTATTTTATGACAAAAGAAACCCAGTTCTTTTAACTTTCATGAAAAGATATGATGGGACATGGACTAGTGTGAGGCACCCCTGCCCATAGCAGGGAGGTTGGAACTAGATGATCTGAAGATCCTTTCCAACCCTAACCATTCTATGATCCTATGACACCTGAGTGTGCAACAGAACATTCTTCCCCTTATGACAGCACCTGTTTGTGAATTCTTAGAATGAGAAGGGTGCAGAAAATATTTTCAACTCACTGCAGAGTTTAAATACCTACATTATCATTCTTACGGCTGCCTTCCTGTCAGTCAGATTATTGTCCTTGATATGTGAAAAGTGTTTCATAAATGTCTGCTACCTGAAATTTTAATGCAGAGATCGGGGGAGACTTTTAGATGTGTTTTGCATATTGAGGTAAGCATTCTGGAGCCATGGCAGTCTTTTCAATCTCCAATCCAACACAGGCCTGGCCAAGCGATTTCTCAAAGAATTATATATATAAATGTATATAGTAATTTCTACTGGTCACATCTTAAGTGAATAACTTTTTAAATAGTGAGTTAACACATGTGAAAGGTGTTCCACTCAGAATCTTACTATTTCAAGAAGACCTTTTATGGCCCATCACAGAATAGTTTGGGTTGGAAGGGACTTTAAAGATCATCTAGTTACAATCCCCCTGCCACAGGCAGAAACATTTTCTGCTAGATCAAGTTGCTCAAAGCTCCATCCAACATGGCCTTGAACACTTCCATTGATGGGGCATCTTCAACACCTCTGGGCAACACATTCCAGTGCCTCAACAGCCCCTCATTAAAGAATTCTTTTTCTTGCATTGAATCTAATTTACCCTTTTTCATTTTAAAGCCATTCCCCCATGTCTGATCAGTACAGTCCATGATAAAGAGTCCTTCACCAGCTTTTCTGTAGGCCCCCTTTAGGCCTTCAGCTTAGGAAGCTGCTCTTCAAAGGGGAGGTATCCCAGCCCCCTTCTCATCTTTCTATGTATATATACATATCTACACAGCCACATTTTTCTAAATGTTTTAAGTCCTATATAGAATTGAAGCTCATCTAAATACAAATACAGGATAGATAATAAGTAATAATCTGGCATTCTATCTTTATGTATTAGCCAGACTACTGCCATAGATGTAAAACTCCAATTCTCAAATGTACGAGTATACTCACCTGAAGAACACTATTTTTTCTGTTTAACAGAACACTTCCATCTAAAACTGTTGAATGTAGAAAACAATGAAAAAAACTCTAAATTTATCTCCAAAAATAAACTGTAAAAAATCTAAGAAAACAGTATTTTACATAAAAAATATCTCACACTACTCAAGACCATTTTATTTTTGTTTGAATTTTGGTTTTGTTTGTTCTGTTGGTTCAAGCACCTGTTTAGTGCCTCATATTTATCACTGTCTTTCTAGCAAGCGCTATGATACAGTTTTAATGGTGTAAATTACCTTGAAATATTTTGAGATACACTTAGTGACTTTGTTACTAAGTTTTATTCATATCTTCTTTTGCATCACTGTTGTTTTGAGCATAAATATCTATAGTGTTGGTCCAAAGCACAAGGTGTTCTTGTGCTTTGTATTGGTGATTTTTGTATTGGTGTTTTTTGCATATGACAGACATGGGAGTAAGAAGATTCTTTGAAAAACTTTACTAACCTTGCAACAGCAAGCAAAGACTCCTGAAAAGTAGATGTGCATCATAAAAAAATACACATTTCTACTAGGAAGATACAGCAGTAGTCTTTGGCAAAATGCCCAGCCTCCTCTGTGTAATTCACTGAGGAATACTTCTGTCTCACTCTGTAAATAAGTAGGTAAGATTAAATTTCACTGCTCAAAAGAGACAAAGAAGGTACCTTAATATAAACACATCTTTCTAACTGTCATTTGATAAGCATGCATCAAACCGGATCAAAACCCTGCTACTTTTCATCTGAACTAACAATGAGATGTGAAATCCCACACAAATGGGTATGACAAGAAGCCGCTTACATTCTTATTAGCACTATTGTCCTCCAACTTACCCTCAGAGCCAAAATTTTTAAGGATAGGATTTTCTCCCAAGACATTCTGAAACACATTAAGGCAAGCACTCAGCTCCTCACTACCTATGTCTCTTTAGTCTGTGAAAACAAAAGAATTCCAGGCCTATCTTTTTCTTTCACTCTGGGCAAGTACTCAAACATGGTCTGCTGGGAAATCAGCCTTTAAATTTGCCGGTTTGAGAATAAGTATCATTTTCAAATAAGCAAATGTTATCCTTCAGAAAGTCTTTTCATATTTTTTAGGGAATGTTTTAAACCTGCCTAAACATGCCTATTTTCCAAAAGCTCAAAAACTGCTTTGGTTTTCTTGCCAGTATTGTCTCTGATTTGCAAGTCAAAAGAAAGCTGTGAAGGATGTTGTTTGATTAAACTGTGACCTTACCAATTAAACTAGGAATTACTTAGTAATGCAGGCCTTCATTCCTTTCCTTACTTCTTTCTTTTCGAGAAAGATTACTCCAGCCTGTGCTTAGGACACATTAACCTTCTCCTTATACAAGAAAAAGGAAGGTACATGCATGAGTTATACCACTCCTTGCTGTTTCTGTGAGACACTATTGTCTCAACACTTTTCTGACTGCTACCAGGGAATTGGTCTGTTTTGGAATTAGTATCTGATGCTTGTTAAACTGGCGGGTTGGAGTTAGCATATATTAAATTCAGAATTTTCCATGAGAAGACAAAGAACCTCCTTATACCACTGCAAAAATAGTCTGAAACTCAGGAGACAATTCCTCTCTAGTCTTAAGAAATATAATCCATCAGTGACATAAAATATTAAATAATCAAAATAAATCCCTGCTTACTAACCTTAACCAGCAGATAGAAGAGTAAGTTAATAAGTCAGGGGTGACAGACAGGCAATCATTAGCCATTACACCCAGAATTTAACTCAATCCCTCAGTCATTCTCCATCACTGGTGATTTTATCTCAGCCTTAAGGAGGAGCTCTTCCAGGGGTGATTACCTTTTTTTTTTTTTTTTGACACGAGACAACTTTTATAATTTTTTCCTTGCTCTTCTCCTTCCCCATCATGTGAAGTTTCAGAAATCCAATCTTCACAGGAGAACAGCACAGATTTTAATCTGCAACTACTTTTTTAGATGATAGTAAAAGTAACAGACTCAACGTTCTAACAAATTTATTTAATACAAACGATAGTTAACAGATACTGAATAGAGATTTTCAGGGTCATCATCCATTCTCTCTAAAACCAGAAATAGCAAGACCAATTGGCAAATAAATGAAAGCTGTTAGACTACAGTAACTCTGAGGGCTTAATATATTCTGCAGCAATATATCAATACTGAGGCATTTCAGAAAAAATAAATTAACACCTTACTGAGTTACAAACATGTAACTGAATCTGTTTAACACAGAGCAAAACTAATTTTTGTAAGCAAAGACCTGAATGAAAGCACATGGCAAGTTCCCCTGAAACTCTTTTTCCTTCATGATATGCTGATTTCCAGAATCTGGGGCTTGTGGATCGCTTTATGATAGACCGAGAGATTCCTCACTATTAGTTTTACCCTTCAGATGGCCCACTGGTCTCATGGTTTTGGCTCTACAGGAATGATTTTGCTTTTGTGCAGGCAGTTGACATTGGAACTGCCCCAGAAGAATGTTTCTGAGCTATGAACAGCATTGGAGGAAACTTAGCCTCTCCCAGCCACAGACTGCTGACAACTTCTGGAAAATGAAACATAGAAAGTAGGTGTCAACACCAAAAAACAGGTCATCAATGCATAAAAGGAATATACTATCATTTATAATCCCTTCGAAATAATTACCAATTTGTATAATCTCCAGTAAGGGGGGAAAAAAGGACAGCAATATTTATTAAAAGAATCTGAAATTAACTTCGATGTTTTTCTTCAAAGTGTTTATACTGCTTTCTTCACAAACAGCCATGTAACAGTACAAAGAACTTTGTTTAAAGATTCATATAGATGATATGTTATCTCAGAAGTTTTACTATTGGTCTCCCTAGTCTATTGTTTTCCAAGATCATGTGTTCAGTTTCAGCTGAACACACATTTTTTTCTTTGAGGAAAAATGTATTTCAGACTGTTGAATTGCTGTATTTTAGATTAATGCTTCAGAAATTCAAAAATTAATTTTATCTTTCAGTCAACAAAATGGAAGTGAATGCAGAACTTGGGCAAATACTAGATGCATAGTTAATGTACTAAGTTATTTTTTGACCTTAACTCAAATTGCGTACGTTAGTGAAACCACTTCCAATGCTAGAGACATTTTACATTAGAGTATTATGACTGTCCTCCTTTACTGAATCTTTAATACGTTTTCAAACCTTTTAATATTTTTACTCACTAGTTGAAATCATTGTATTCAGAATCAGTCACTTTCTGATTTACGATTCCAGTTGTTTTCTTGATGTTAACACAACAATGTGCCTAGAATAAATGTGACTCATGTTTGATCGAACTAACAGGACTCACGTTTGGGAATCCAAGTCTATCCTGAGAGACTGATGTAAATACTAAGCTATATCACCACATCTGTCTACATATAAACGAGGCAGAGGCACTCTTCACAATGTCTTGACCCCTAAAATTTGAACTAAGGTGAACCCTGTCCTCACTTCCAGGTCATGCATTAGCTGGATTTTTTTTTTGCTTTCCTGTGAAAACTGAGCAATTGGGGATGAAGCTGAGATGTGACTGAAAGCTCGTTCTGGACCTGTGAAATGCTCCCAGACCACCTCACCCCCTCACTGGCATCTAATAGCCTCTCTTACTTGGTGACATATGCAGTAATATTTCTCACTTATTCCACCTACAGCAGATTTAGAGAAGACAGTACTGTGTAATAGTGACTTAAAATGCTCACTAATTTTTTGGAAGACTTAAAGTCTCCAGCAAAAATCAGCTTGAACCAGAATAAGAATACCTGTATTATATATTATTTAGACAGTGGTTTTCCC
The DNA here is from genome assembly GCF_000696875.1 of Nestor notabilis. Lineage (NCBI taxonomy): Eukaryota > Metazoa > Chordata > Aves > Psittaciformes > Psittacidae > Nestor > Nestor notabilis. The sequence goes on along the minus strand of NW_009909837.1, from coordinate 2,837 downwards.
TTTCACATTTTCTCACTTATTTCCCTCATTCTTCAGAAATACTTCGTTGTACTCTGAAGAAGAGTGATACCAATTTTCAAAACCTTGAAATCCTTGATTGAATACAAGTTTACTTTTCCAGTCATTCCTAATATTGGAATTGGTTAATGAAGACGAAAGCTATATTTTAAACACATTTTTGTTGTAGTCTGTATTTCTACTTCTCAAAATATGGCTTTGTATCGTTTATAATGACTCTATGAAAACATTTTCTTTTATACATAATTTATTTGCTGTGTTTGAAATAGCTTAGTTTAATGTTGATATGGAGTTCTAACCAGTTTTCAAAAGTTTCAGTCTACATTATTTAAAATAGTTGGCTTAGGTTGCAGGCAGCTGCAGCATGGGAAACAGTAATGAGGCTGGGCTTTTCACTCAGCACTCCTGGAGATGTAACTTTAGTCTTGTTCTGATGGCTGTGATCTCCCTTGGGATGCACCACGGCAATTGTTGTGGGGCTATACTACACACAAAAGTAAGCAGCAATGGCAACAGAAAAGCACTGAGCATCCTTCTGTGTGCTTTTGGTTGCTCTACTTTTTTGGCCTTCCTAATGTCATAGCTTCCACTTCCTAGTGTTTAAAGCATCTTGTTAAGACAACTGATTGGAATGGTATTTCATTAGAGAATGTAATTTAACCACTTTTTGTTACCATAAGTAATTTCTTTTTTTCTTTTTTTTCTTTTTATTTTTTTTATTGCCTGCCTTGAGTTAATCTACTATTCGGATTTCATAGGTTCATCTCATTTATTAGACAAACCTTACTTCTAACATCTACCGTGTGGAATACTGTGTGTTCCTCTGAGTAGGTTTCTAAAACACAGTCAAAAATCAAATAATTGCATTCATATTTTTGCAGAAAAACAGAATAGTGACTCAAACTTACTTAGTTTAATTGTAGAAGATAAGTAAGAGTCTACAGGGTTTAAGTATTAACCATCCTTATAAGGAAATCTATAATTTTAAGCACTATATGAAATGAAATTCATGCCCAAGCCAGGTACTAGGGTTTTTTACATCCTATCTGTGCTAGTAAAACATACTTTCAAAGGGGGAAATAAAAAATTCCCCTTAACACTTCTTATATGAGCAGAGTTTGTAACAAATGCAGCTAGACAGACACCCCATGAGCAGGA
>NW_009909837.1:0-1628 GCF_000696875.1 Nestor notabilis | reverse complement strand
CAGGAATGAAAAACACCTAGTAATTTATGTAAAGAACACATAATGGGAGGCATACTTGACATCAATTAACATAAATGTTTAGCTTGAGAAAAACAAAAATGTCAGGGCCATTCATTACAAGTGCTGTTTGTAGCAGGAAGGGATACTAATATGATTTGTGATATAGTTTATCTAACGTGTATCTAAAGAATGTCAGTTTCTTAATTATCACCCATGAAATGCTGTTTTCAATTTCTTTGAGTATGTATCCAATTAAAGTTCAACATCTTAAGTATACTTTTAAATTACATCTTTTAGCATTTTATTTTGCAAGAAATACAACACTATATGTCAATTTGGTGTAGCACAGCACATGATTAGGTTGTTCTGAGGTAAAGAAATAAAAAGAAATAAAAAGTAAAAAAATACAGTACACACAGAACAGTACAGAATTGTATTCTAAACATATTCCTAAGTCATTTGTCCATTTTGGTAAATACAATTGAAATGCTAGACGTCTTGTTTTCTACCTTCATAACTCCATTAAAAATTTCTAATACCATAAACCCATAGATTAAGGAAATCTTGTTGGTTTGGTTTGTTTTCTTGATATCTACCTTGAATTCACTTGGAAAAACATCCTTAAAGTCAATATGAAGTTAAGATGCAGACCAAAGTTGCACTGGATCCTACAGAAGGTCACTGTAATTAATTTCTCTATATAAACTGAAGTACTCATTTATCTGGTGTTGAGATATTGATTTACAGCTGAAGCTCCTTTCTACAGTAAAGACAGGGATGTATTTAAAAGTGTGAACTAAACCACAAACAGGGAGTTCCTTGTTATGCTTCAGGGGACAGCTTAGTCTGTGGGTAAAAAACAATGAGACAGTAGTCTCCTGACACTAGGATAGGATCTTTGCCTCAGGACTTTTTCAAAAGCTGTTTGTTATGTGTTCATAACAATGAAGAAAGCAAAACAACTGTCATGTATTTCTATAAATGGATTAAAATATAGATTACCAAACTCTAATCACTGACTTTTTCTCTTAGATAGTTACCCTGGAGGATTTAATTCTCTTTACTATTTGGTTTAAAAAAAAGAAAAAAGGTTGTAAGAATTCTTCTTTCCATTTTATACAGTATATAAAAATGCATATAAATAAGACCATATTGTTTAATATTAAACCAAAAAAGTAAAAGGAAAAAAAAAAACCCTGTTTCCCACATATCAGCTCTTTATATTGAAGTACATCTCCTTTAGAGGGTTGGGTTTTTAAAAGTAAACTGACTGTAAAAGTCAACTGTACAGTAAGCACCCTTTTTGCTAACTGCTAAAATGGTCTCAGTGAAGACCAAATTTGTCAGCCCAGGAACTCTCGCTTTCTATCTGACAGACAGATATAAAGGTGATCATTTTCTGCATGCATTTTATCCTGTTGCCATTTAAAATAACAAAAAAGCAATCTTACTAGTGACCATAACTAGCCAATACAGAACTTGAAATAAAAACAACATTTAGCCAATACAGAACTTGAAATAAAAATTAGAAGATGGAGATCCACAAGGAAGTCCCTTATGGAGCTTCCTGGCAATGCATTCATTTGAGTTTGACTTCAATTGTCATATATATATGTATTTTTATATAT
>NW_009909836.1:0-539 GCF_000696875.1 Nestor notabilis | reverse complement strand
CGATTTGGGAGGCCAGGTCTACTGGAGGCTCATGGAGCTGGTCTCACAAGGGGAAGAGCTGCATTGGTAGGAGACTTGCCAGGCTGGTCAAGGCAGCTTTAAACTAGATGTGTTGGCAGAGGAGGGTATTGATCTGTCCCATCAGTCCCAGTCAGTTGCCAGCACCTGTAATAAATGCGTGGAGCAATGCAGACGTATTTCGGCCACTCTAGCCAATGAGTCAGCTTCGGTTGGAGCTCGGCTCAGGCCTCTATGCAGATGTCCATAGTATGGGGAATAAGCAACGAGAAATGTGGCAGGAAGGCCAGTATACACCCGTGGATGGATAAGGAGCTGCTGAGGAAACTTGGAGGGGGGAAAAGCTTATAAAAGGTGGAAGTGAAGATACGCAGCCTGGGAAGAATACAGGGATGTTGTCCGGCAAGCTAGGGACCAGGTCAGGAAAGCTAAGGCCCAGTTAAAATTGAGTCTGGCAGGGGATGTGAAAGATAACAGGAAAGGCTTCTATAGGTCCGCAGCAAACCAAAGACAGACTAAGG
>NW_009909835.1:0-8416 GCF_000696875.1 Nestor notabilis | reverse complement strand
CCCGGTGCTGGTGGTGGGGACACGCTTCCATCCACCCGCCCCGTCTCCGACACAAGTGAGCTTGGCGTCGCTCTGAGGTGGTTCTGAGATTACAGTCGTGTATTTTCGATGTATATACCCCAAAAAGTATATATTTTTAATGTAAATACCTGAACCAAGCTTCAGCGTGGCATTCCAGATGGCTTTGTTACATGTGTTTGGTGTTATGGATCCACACTGGTAACAGGAAGCGTTTATACTCATTTATAAGCATATATTTTCATGTTACCTCACTCTTGCATTACATCCTTTAATGAAATTGTGGCTTTAGGCACACCAAAGCCAGTCCCAATAGGTGTACAGCAGGTCTGTTACCTTCCAAACCAGGCACAGGGGAGCAGAGGATTTGAAAAGACAGATTTAAAATCCAGAGGAGGGTCTAAAGAGAAAAACTTCATTAGAGTGAAAGTAAAGTCATGCTATTAAAGGTTTTAGCTAAGCAGATACAGCAATCATAGAATCATGGAATGGTTTGGGTTGGAAGGGACCTTAAAGCTCACCCAGTTCCAACCCCCTGCCACAGGCAGGGACACCTTCCACTAGAGCAGGTTGCTCCAAGCCCCTGTGTCCAGCCTGGCCTTGAACACTGCCAGGGATGGGGCAGCCACAGCTTCTCTGGGCAACCTGTGCCAGCGCCTCAGCACCCTCACCGGGAAGAACTTCTTCCTTGTATCTAACCTGAACTTCCCTTGTTTAAGTTTAAACCCATTACCCCTTGTCCTATAGATCCCCGTCCATTAAAAATGCCCCACTACAGCAGGCGGTCCTGATTTATCTATAGTGACTGTAGTGAGTTGGCCAATGTGTTTTCTGCATTAAAGTGTAGCTATCACTGGATCTCACATGAAAACACTGAAGATTTGTTAGGTGTGAATACCAACCTGCTCTAAAACCACACAATCACAAATATATACTGTTCACTGAGGTCAGTGGGAATATCAGGTGTCTTTGAAGGTTTCCTCTAAACTAGAACCTACAGCTTAAATCTTGCTTTGGATGTTAATGGGGAAAAACAAAAATAGTTGTTTGATCTCAGTAGACCATGGGATTGATGGAAAATGCTGAAAACGTGTCTTATTCTGCCCAAAAGGAAGGTTGGTTTCCATAACATTTTTGAGGAAAGAAAGTATAGTTCTTTCATTTATTTTTCTCCATTCATATACAAAGTACTCTGGCAGGGTAGAAAAAGTGGTCCCAAATTTTCCATGAACATTGCTTCAGTGCTTTGAGCAGAGGTAAAGTTGATATTATGGCTCTTGAATAAAGGATTTATAGCTTTTTACACTTCTCCAATGTGGAAATGAAGATGCCCAGAATCTCCTTTCCTACAGCTTTCCCACTATTCTAACACCTTGGATTTGCACATCATAGCTTCTAACTGAGACTTCACAAGGGCACAGTTGACACCTGACCTTTAAAAACCTTCTAGGGCTGTAAAATGTACTGTTGCAAATGAAAGCACTCAATTGTCCTGCTGGCTTTGAGAAACTGGGATCAACTGGGAGGTGTATGGTGAAAGGTGGTGGTGATGTTTACATTCCCACAGAACCAAAGGCAATGGTGTGTCGAGGTTTTGCACACCAAGTTCCTGACCAAGTCAGGTGCCTGACAGTAGGGACAGCATTTTCCAGTAATCCTTCCACCTCAAGCTGTGACCTTCCCAGATTTTATAAGCAAAGCAGCCAGGTTTGGTCAGAACTTGGATGGGAAACCTCCAAGGAAAACTAAAGTGCTCCAGGAAGCGGTGTGAGTAATTTAGCTCCTGGCATCTTCCCTCTGCCTGAATAAATATTGAACCAACCTCTAACCATGCTGTTGCAGTAAATGTTGTGCTTCTGGGAGAAGATGCATATCCAGACGTGTCAGCAAACAGAGTCACTGGAGAGCTCAAGATGCTGTTTAAAAATGTAAGTTTGCTCATCTTTTTGCTCTTGAGCAATATTCATGAACAACAATGTTCGTGAAAAGATCTCTCTCTGGTTAAATTAAACTATTTACCCTGTATTTGCTGTGTTTCACATCAAAACTGTTTGGTTTCTTTTTAGCAGAAAATTAAAAGTGGATTTTTGTTGACCAAACACTAAAAGTTCATATTTATTTTATTTTGTTTTCTGGTTTTCACTTCTTAAAAAAAAAAAAAAAAAAGTCTTGAAAGGTATCTAGTATTCAAAGACAATATTGTGTCTGATCAAAACTGGGAATGAAAACCAGAAACCAGAATGTCCCAAGCCAGAAAACTTTTGGAATTAACCAACTTGAAAATCAGGACTACATCCCCCAGTACATGAGGAGCAGGAACCTGCCGGATGTGTGGCAGTGACTCAGCAGAAAGGAGATGGGGAAACATCACAGGAGATGTTTTCCTGCCAAGATATCTGTGATTCCTGTGACTCACAGCATTTCCAAACAGCATTCGCCTGAAAACATCTTTTTTGGGCAAAAATCACCAGTTTCCTCCCTGCTAAGTGTGGTTCCCATTTATAAAAGGGAGCAGCCTTCCATCCACAGGATTTTTTGCATTTTGCAGGTGAACTTTGCACAGCTGAAGAGAAATCAGAGAAAACACACCTGGTAGGGAATTTTTCCATCTCCCCAAAGAATCACCTCCTCTGAGCAGCTGGGGCTTAGTACTCTTTTCTGTGTCAGGCACCTTGGAGTCTGTGTGAATGTCATGGCACGTTTTAATGACATGGAAATGGAATATGAAAGGGATATTTTATAGAAAAAATGCAAATCCACAGTTGAGGCTGTCTACAGGTAGCACTCACTGGCCTAAATCTACAAGTACCTGAAAGGAGGTTGTAGTGAGGTGGGTGTTGGTCTCTTCTCCCAGGTGACAAGTAGTAGGATGAAACAGCCTCAAGCTGTGCCAGGGGAGGTTTAGACTGGATATTAGGAAAAAATCCTTCACCAAAAGGGTGGTCAAGCAGGACCACAGGATGCCCAGGGCAGTGGTAGAGTCAGAATCTTGGGAGGTGTTTAAAAGATGTGTAGATGTGGTGCTTAGGGATGTGGTTTAGTGGTGGACTTTCCAGTGTTAGGTTAACAGTTGGACTCATGATCTTAAGGGTCTTTTCCAATCAAATCAATGAATCTATTCTATTATTGAATTAGGAGGAATAGGGGAAAAACATCAGGACATACAGCTTAAAGCTGAACTCATTTGTTGTACCAAGAGAACAATAGCTTAGGACTAGATGGAGTGACCTTCACATATCCCAAGGTCAAAAGTTAACAAGCTGTTTCCAAAACCCTTCTGTAACAGAGATACTTTTCTTAGACTTGCTCTTTCACATAGAGCTCATCAATAACTGGCAGCAGACAGACAGGCTTGAATTCCAGCCTTGGCATTCACTGCCTAGCTTTGGGAAAACCCCTTTGCCTCTCCTGTCCTCGTGGCTCAACTATGCCACCTTCACAAGGGACTCCATCTTCACATGGAATGGAGCCAGATGTCACAGTTTGCTAAAGCTCCTTCAAGCCTCTAGACTAAAGGAGTGACAAGAGACTCAGCTAGATTTCTGTGTTGAAGATGATTTTCTTTTTATTGCAAATATACACATGACACTACTGATGATGCACAGAAATTGAAAAAGCTATTGTTTGCTAAAATTGCATGATTACAAAACTCCACAAAATCTGTTACAACTAAAAAACCCACTTTCAGGAGTATATAAATAGAATTTTGAGCATAAATAACAGTAACAAAATAAACAGATGTATGTATTCAATAAATTAATTATAAATATTGCATTGGCAATGAAGTGCTAGGTCAGAACACCACCAGTATTTCCAGTTGAGCTTGGTTTTCTTTGTATAGAAATCTCTATTATACATGAAACTTTGGAAACAAGTAGAATCCCTGAATGCTTGTTTCACATTGCTTTTTGCTTCTTATTTTCTTTGTCTGCTCCTTTGTCAAGTTGTTTCAACTGGAGAACAGAACTGAAGACATCAGATGTCCACGTTAGGTGCTCCTAATTCCTACCTGCAAGAAGAGCGGCCTGGCTGACCCAGTTCTGTGGAGTTGAAGTCACTAAACTTGTCTCCCCACTGATTCCCAAGGATGCAGAATCAAGCCTGGAAGGGGCTTGAAGGAATTGCTAATGGATAACAGTTAAACATGAAAACCTATTTTGCAATTGATTTGACCTATACATCATTCATTTTCAGTCTTTCTCTCCATTTGCTAATGACATACATGCTTATATACACCAGGACCTCAATTAAACACTAATTTGAATGGCTCATTCCCTACCTGATGAACATAAATGCTAGTTCTGTGCACTTTTCCAACCACACACTGAATTCTCACTAATGTTAATGAGAACTCTTTGCTGGATGATGCTGATGCCACAATGAACATAAATTAGCCTATAAAAGAAATCAAAGATCCAGTTTTCCAACATACCCTTTAGCAATAAGGGAAAGAAGAATCTTTTTCCCTTTCTTCCCTTATTTCCTAAGGGAAGAAAAAGCATAATATACAAGCAAAATTGTTTTTTTCAGTGGTATGCTTTCAACAGAAAGTTTTCCCAGCATGTTGTCAGCAGCTTCTCAAGAAACAGCATTAGCTCTAGTTCACATAACTGCATTTGCTAGGTTTTCCTTAATCCTGTTTTGTCCATATGTTTGTCTTTAAGGCCTCCAAAGAGGATAAGATTTTCTCCTATGAGCTATAGAAATAACAGGTGAACATATGTAGTAATGAAGTTGATGTAGAAAACCTCTATTTAATTTGTCATCACCACAGTAATGGAGGGACTCTGATGAAGCTGCTAAGCTTTTCTTATTTTATCCTTCTTTTCCAGGTAAAACTATGGCTAGGCAATTCTTTAGACTATAGAATAGCCTCTGGGCACTCATCTTGCAAGTACCATGCATTGCAAGGAAAAGGCTGGCTCCATACGGAAATATACAAAAAAGTTGGAGATACCACTACAGGAAAAGCTAAAAACCCAGCAGCATTCTGCAATATTTCTTTAAAAACACATGTGTATGATCAGAGTCATTTCTGAAAGCTGGGGCTCTTCACTGGCAACAGTTTGGAGGTGATGCCAAAGGGGTCCATGCTGTCCGTTTCCAGAGGTGAAGAGTACACCTCTGGTTCAAAGGCCTGGCTGTAATCACCATATTCAACAAAGTCTGTTGACTCCACAGGCACAGTGTTGATCATAGGTAAGAAGTGAGAGAGTGGAAGGAAATCTTTCCCTTTGAACTGCTGTCTTTGCTTGGCACTACTCAAAGACACTGATATTCCATATTTTTTTGATTTATATACATTGTAGCCGTCTGGACGAATCTCCTCTTCAAAGGAACAATCCTCAGTGGAATACCTGAGCTGAACAGCAAGGAGTAATGAGAGTTACATCCACCAGGCTCATTGCATTCAGCCACAACATAAACCTTTGATGCAACCAGTCCTTCTCCCTCTGTTCTCAGTGAGGGTGTCCCTCTGGCCTGCCATGGGTACCCCAATTTGGAGCACCTTGCAGACCCCACTGCCAGATCCATGCTGGTGAGCTGTTCACTGCCTCTCTGTGTAGCTGCTGCAGGGATGCAGGTGGGACCCATTGCACTGGTGACAGTGATGGGCCACAACCACTGAGATGAAGTGCCTTGAGGTGGTCAGGCTATTGGACTAGATGATAGTTGTATGTCACTTCCAACTGAAATCATTCCACTCCACTCTACACTACTCTACTCTACTCAAGCTCCCCACATTGCACACAATATGCATTTTGGGTTACGAGGCCATTAAAAGAACTAGTCCAGCACTCCTGAAGTTAATACATGTCCATCACACTAAATAAGCTTTGAATCCTGGGTGTGGACTTCTTCACAGCTACAACACTTATCCTGCCCTGAGCACAGGGAAAAAGAATCTCAGATGACACTCATTTAGATTAAGCGTCCTTAGTTGCAGACAGTACTTAAATGCAGTCATGAGATCTAACCCAACAATCCTCAGGTATAAACCTTCAGGCTCTATTAGAGCCTGTGTAAGGGCTTCAGGATCAGGTCTGTAGAAAGACAGTGTTGTCAAAGACAGCACTTACACAAACAAACATGTCCAATCAGTATAAATTTGAAGGGTAAGATTCAGATTCAGTCTGTGTGTAACTAAAAACTTAAGTGCCTTTCTTTCTACCCAGCATTTATTGAAATTACAAAAGACCAGTTAACGCAGTGTTATATTCTCATCACACCTTAGAACTATCAAATTAATCCTAGAAGAAGTTAAGATTTTGTATAGAAGAAGACATTTTCTGACGTGTCAATTTGTAGAATTACACTTGTGACATCTGTACAGATAGTGATTTAGGATTTTGTGTCAGACCTTTCCAGATCCTTACACAAGCACTGTGTTTCTTACAATTCTGGTGCTATTCCAGGCTCAGCCACCACGGGTGATTGAACTTGTGGTGGGTCAATAAAAGCCGATTGCTGATTGTGTCTCAGTCTGCAGTGATAAAAGTGTCCTTACATGAATGCTCTGCCTGTCTGCATAGAGAACATGTTTGTTGCTCTTCAGTCCTTCTCAAACACCCTCAGTAATATGGAGTGCAATTAGGTGCATGCATTTGGTTGTCTTTTAAAAGTACATTTCAAACACATCAAATAATTTAAAAAAGTCATTTTCTCTAGATAAAATGATGGATATTTATCCTTCTACACACATTGTATCTCAGAAAAACATGTGTATATGATAAGAACCTATGGTTGAATTGTTATCTGTATTTCTATGAGAGCTTAGCCTCCCTAGCGAGGATGATGAAATAAAGAAGCTTCTTGAGCAAGTGCACTTTTCAAACAGCAGTTATTGATTGTGCTCCCCATGTCTCAACTGTATCATTCCCTTTTCATTTCACTGGAATTATCTCTAGCGTTATTTTTTTTGAACAACTACCAAATGCCCTATTTCCACATTATGTTTTTTTCACAGGAGGTGTTTACAGCATGTGAGATTTCCCCCTAAACTACTAGCTACAGCACACTGTACATTGAAAAACCAACCCTAGTCATCATTTTTCAAGTGTTATAAAAGGGGCACATTGCAGGAGTGAGAGGGGTTGCCCAGTTTGGTCCCCAGACACTGTATTTGTCCTGGTAGTAGAGAGGTGACAGCACGTGTCCACAACATATGAATGTGATAGCATGGTTACATGCCATTGTATTTTGAGGAAAAAAACCCAACCTTGCAATTAATACTCTACACCAACAAACATAGTCTCAGTCAAGGCATATATGTCTTCAAAACAGTGTTAGACAAAAGCTGGTTTTAAATTCTGGGACTCCTGAAGTCCAGCTGGCAGCTCCGATGGGAGCAGGGTCCAAGTTCTGCTTTGTTTTTGTTGATCATTTTGCTTTGGATATACATTAAAAAGTTAAGCTAATAATTGACCTGCCATATCGTCTGAACCTCTGCACCTTATCACTGCATTGATTGATTCTAGCCTGGAAAAGCAAGGAAATTCAGGAAGAAAGACTTAATTCTATGTTATATATGTGTTCAAAACCATCACTACATCAGTACCACTTATTAAAGATACTGTGAGATTTGAGAACGGACCAGAGAAATCAATGCAGAATCAAACTGTATCTTTACTATGGCACAATAAGAAGCCATTGATGTGTGAAATCCAGGCATCCATAAAGCACTTAAATACAGACTGAAGCTGAATCTTACCCTTCAAATCCTAGAGCTGGCAACTTCTGCTTGTGACTTAAAAACCACAAAGCAGAAAAGTTTATATCTCTGATGAGGACTAGCTGATGCGTTGGCATACCCAGGGGAAAAGCGTGACCTAACATCAGTGGATCGCTCAGCCCCTCAACCTCTCGGAGTCCCTCAGGTGTGCTGTTACCACAGCGGAGGAGAGTCCTTCCCTCGAAATCCTGTTTCTGCTTGATACTACCTAAGAGATGGCAATTCCATCTTTCTGGGATGTGTGCGTCCGGCAGACAGCTGGCTGCATCTCATTTCCACGAGTAATCTTGCGGTTTTGCTTTTTGTTTTAGTTTTGCAGAATGCCTGACCTGAACTATGAGAAGCTATTCAGATTCTATGGTGTGACTTAATCTACTCCTGAAACAGGAACGCAGTCACTTTTTGGAATATAAATGCAGTTTTGCCCTGGTCTGTATTTTCAGTCTATTTTGGCAGGAGACATGCGATACAGACTTCGTTTTCTAACTGATGTTTCTTTGCTGCCTTCTAACAATGCTTACGGCGCTATCAGTGACAAGAACCACCGGTTCTATAGAGAAAAGGGACGGGGTGGGGGGGACACCTGCAAGCTTAGTTAACCCCACAACAAGAAAAAAACAGACCAGCCCTTTGGTCTCTCCTGCCGTTTTCGCGCGGCTACAGGGG
>NW_009909834.1:17803-44460 GCF_000696875.1 Nestor notabilis | reverse complement strand
GTGCGATACTGCTGCCGGTGCACTGTTGTAGCAGAGAAGTTGCCCTTTATGTGGGAGAGCAGTGAGAATGCACTGAGCTCTGCTGTGAAGCCACCTGTGAGCTTGTGGATCAGGGTTAGCAGGCAGACCAATGTGCGAAATGCTGTTCTGGGTGTCTGCTACAATCCTCCCGATCAGGAAAAAGATGAGGCCTCCTTCAGATAATTTGAAGAAGCCTCATATTCACAGGCCCTGGCCATCATGAGGTACTTGAACCACTCGATACCAGCTGGAGGGACAAACCAGCAAGGCACAAGCAATCTAGGAGGCTTCTGGTATGCATTGATGACAAATTCCTGACTCGGGTGATTGAGGAGCTGACAAGGGGATTCATTCCCGTTGATGACATACCAACAAATGTGTGAGATGTGAATAAGGGGCAGGCAGCCTCACCTGCAGTGAACATGGGATGATTGAATTCAGGGTCCTGAGGGGAGGAAGCTGAGCAAATAGCAGGATCTCAATCCTGGACTTCAGGAGAGCAGGCTTTGACTTGTTTAGGGATCTGCTTGGAAGAATCCCATGAGAGATGGCCCTAGAGAGGGGTCCAGGAGAGCTGGTTATTTTTAGTGTGACATTGGTATGTTTTCCACATTAAAAATTATGCTTCATATGAGGAAGGGAGAAAAGAAGGACAGACAATTGTAGAAGAGCAAAGTACACCATGATGCAAGTTGTGCGTGCTGCTATCACAATCATTCTTGACTGCATGCAATTAATTTCTCAGTCACAAAAAAATCCTTCACCAAATCCTCCTTCAGATTGTCACTTAGGGCAATGGGATGACTCTTGATATGTTATTTTCAAGGAAGTTATACCAAACTCACCATCATCACAGTCATGTTCAATGGATTAACAGTAATTTTGACAAATATAATGCACTTGCATTGTCAGGCTGAACAGCTGATACAAAACATGTAGAGGTACTATGAAAGTCTCACTCAGGCTTTTCAGCTTGAAGGAATGGAAGTTATGCTGCTTTTTATTATCTTGTAGAAGCAGAAATGACAGGTTTATACAAGATAAGACTGCATTGTCAATACAGAAGTAGAATAGAATTCATGAGGCTTTCCTCTAAAATTAGGGGTAGATAGATAAAAGTAGATTGGCTTCCTATTTGTTATACAGTTGTGAATAACCTAATTGTATAAATATTTCAAAGTATGTGAACAGTTGAATACTAAGAGACAGAGCTTACTTTGATTTTCTCTTTCTTCCTCTAACTCTTCTTGCAAAATGCTGAATAGCATAGGCAAGAAGGGATTTGCTTGGTGGAATAAATCATGCACATTGTCAGTTATCAAGTAGAGTTTACCAAAGTATACCAGATACTGCCAGTTGCTAAACAGTATGGCATCTTTGTCTGACTTCCATTTGCATTTCAGAATTCCTTTTGGCAAAATAATGAAAACTTGCAAAGCTTACACCATTGTTGGTATACTTTTCTAAATTGTGTACATTGGTCTTTTAATTATTTAGTGCTCTTTAAGAATTTATGCTCTAAATCATATTTCAAATAGGTACCTAGTCTCAAGGCTGGAAATTAGAATCATAGAATCATAGAATAGTTAGGGTTGGAAGGGACCTTAAGATCATCTAGTTCCAACCCCACTAAACTATGTCGCCCAAGGCTCTGTCCAGCCTGGCCTTAAATGCCTCCAGGGTTGGAGCATTCACAACTTCCTTGGGCAACCCATTCCAGTGCCTCACCACCCTCACTGTAAAGAACTTCTTCCGTATATCTAACCTAAAGTTCCCCTGTTTAAGTTTAAAGCCATTACCCCTTGTCCTACCACTAGAGTCCCTAATGAAGAGTCCCTCCCCAGCATCCTTGTAGGCCCCCTTCAAATACTGGAAGGCTGCTATAAGGTCTGTATTCTACTGGAGTGTTTCTGCAAGTTTGACTTTACTGAGGCTTGATTGTTGTGATTATCACAGTTGACTGGCCCAAGTCATTTAGCGCTGTCAGTGCTGCAGATAAATAAAAGGTTTTGAAGGGCAGTCAGATTTTACAACATGACAAAATGCTGGTAACTGAGACTAAGCAGAGTCTTGTTTCTTTGAAGCTTTCTTCACTTTAAGTGCAGACACATAATTGGGTATACATAGCTCTCCAAAAGAGAAAACTGTGATAAAACTTCAATTAATAGCTGTTCAGCAATCCTGAAGACTTCTGCTCCCTCTAGGTATGGAGTTTATTTACACAACTGCTTAATTTGTAAACATGACAGCAAGAGCTAGCATTATGCTTATGACTCTGTCAGATGGCACTGTATTGATGGGTTCCACATATTGTACTGATAAAGATAAATCTGAGAACTGGCAACTTACACTTTCTGCTGTAAATCAGTTGCTGTATATGAATGCGAGAGGAGATGGGGGGGGGAAAGCAGTTCTGTGGAAATCTAGGTTTTGAGGAGGTCTAAATTCATCTGAGTACTGAAAGCACTGGGCTACATCTGAGAGACTGACTGTACAGCTATGCTGTCAGACTTTGAGGTCCACTGAAACTTTACATCTAAACTCCAACTTCAAGGTCAGAAAGTATGGGTAACTAGACTGTGACTGTATTCAAAAGGAATGTGTGTGAAAACTTCTGTGTAGATTTGAAAGGAGATTGTACTCTGGAAGTGGCTGGAGAAGGAGGAGCTCTGACTTGGACAGTTTAGAAACACAGGCTATGAGATAACTGTAGTGCTGCTAATCAAACTTCCAATCTAGTTGTTTAATTCAGATACCCTGCATCTTACCAGGTTGTACTCTTGTGTTTTTTATTTAAGAGCTGGTTTTGGGCAGATAGTAGAAGAATAGGGTGTAAAGCTGTATATCATAGTTTTGGCATCACTTCAGCTAAAATACTACTCCTTCCTTTGGTATTCACATAACCATTCTGAACATAGTTCTCTTTTCCCTAAGTGTGTTTAGGTTAGATAGCAGTAATGATTATGTCTGTCCTGTTCCAGGTTAACTATGTTCATTCAGGTTTAATACAAGCATGCAAAGTGCTGGTGATTAGTGGTATTAAAGACAATAAAAGGAGAAAGAAGCATAGCTGCTGGATCTTGGGTCTTCTGTGGTTTTTATAACCAAATTGGTGGTGATCCCTGCATTGTTGCAAGACTTAAAGAAGACTGAAGAAAATTGCCATGACACCATCTTACTACCGACTTCAATTACCAGATTCATTTGCCAAGCAAATCCTCCTTATGTTTCTTGATTTGAGTGTTCCCATTTTATTTTATTTGTTTATTTAAACCTCTTTCCCGCAGTGTAACAACCATTTCTGTTAACCTCTGTTCCAGAAGTGGTGTGGCATTCATGCGTGATATCTAATGCATTAAAGAAAACCCCCAACAAAATAAAGCAAAAAAAACAAACAAACAGGAAAAAAAACAAAAGAAAAAAGAAAAAAACAAATAAAAACCAAAACAAAAAAAAGCCCACCAAAAACCCCACCAAACCCTGAACCAGAACCTACACACAGAAAAACCCCACCAACCGCAGCCCCACGCCAAAACCAACTCTACTGCAACTTTGACAATTCCCAAGTTTTGTTTGTTTTTTTGTTTTTTTTTAATTATTAAATTTCATGTTGATGACCTTGCTAACCCTTCTGTTAGGGGAGGTTCATGGGCTCCTAGAGAGAAATGTTAAGGTTTTGTGATTTCCCTTTCCTATTTAAAGGTAGAGAGAATCAAAGAGGAATGATTTAAAAATCGGAAGGATAGGTGTGCAAATCTAAATGACTGTAGTCTTCCCATTTTCAACAAAACTGAAAGAACTAATTTTTTAAAACAACTTCCTTTTGTGTTTTGGGTCAGTGGTTTGTGTTACAGGGAAGGAGGTGTTTCTGTAGAAATAGCTCTTGGCAAATGTGATTGGGTACCTGCCAGCAGCAAAGGAGGGTAGGAATGCTGTAAGAAAACCCACCTCTGTAACTGTAGTTTCAGTGAGTGCTAATTAGCATTTGTTATGCACTGGTATGTGATATGTAAATACTGCTCGATCAGGTGAGCATTTATCAAGTCTCCTTTTAATGGTGAGTTCAAACACAAGCTTGAATTCCAGAGTTTAGTGAACAGAAGAAAATGATGGAAAATGTAGCTGTTTTTTCATTTGTTTGTTTGCTTAGTTTTGGGTTGGTTTTTTTTTTCCTTTTTTTTTTTTTAAATGCAGGTGTTTGAAAGAGCTCTTGGTCAAATTCTTAATCTTATACTATACACCTGTTTGAGATCACAAATTCTGATTTATTTCAGCTAATAAATTTCATCTAAGAAATTTCATCTAGTAAATTTAATCTGATTTCTTAGATACATTGATATGTTATACATAGTTGCAAACTGATGATGAATGTCATTCAAGGAATGACAAAGAAATTCAGAAACAGACCTAATCGTTACATATTGATAATAGAAATCTCACTCAGTTTTAATGGTTACATTTAGAATAAAAGGTTTTCAGTGGGAATCATGACTGCCTGAATCTACATTTGTTTGCCATAAAACATTTTGTTAAATTAACCATTTTCTTTAGGACTGATCTTGCACTTCATTGAAAAGTATGTATGTTTAGATGGAAAATTGTTTTCCACTGGGGAACTGGGAAAAAGCCCTGATGAACGATCATTGAATGTTGCTGTGTTCATAACTTCATTAGTTTAAGCCACTAGTTTGCCTAAATTCAATGTGGTTTTGTTTTAGCTTTGTATTGTTAACTTGTTTACAGTAGTTAGGCTGAGTACAGAGAAACCAACTAGTAGGTCTCAAACTTAATCCAAATTTACTGCCTCTTTATTGATGCATATGTGTTGTGTTTTAATCCCAGTTGGTAACTCAGAACCATGCAGCTGCTGACTCAGTCCCCCTTTCTCTCTCCATCCCAGGAGGGATGGGGAGGAACATCAAAAGAATGTAAACCTCACTGGCTGAGATAAGAACAGTCCAATAACAAAAGTATAATATAAAACTATTATGATGATTATTAATAATAATAATAATAATAATGGAAATAACAAGTGGTGAGAATATAAAACTAAAAAAGCGGAAAAACAGTACAAAACAATAAACACAATTGACGCACAATACAATTCCTCACCATGCACTGGCTGATACCCAGCCTGACCTGAGCAGTGATCTCACCCTTCTGGGTAACTCCTCCCAGTTTATATACTGGGCATGATGTACTGTGGTATGGAATACCCCTTTGGCCAGTTTGAGTCAGGTGTCCTGACTGCTTTGTCCTGGTTTCTTGTGCCCCTCCTCACTGGCAGAGCATGAGAGACTGGAACATCCTTGATCAGGGTAAGCAATGCTTAACAACTGAAACATCGGTGCAGTATCAGCACTGTTTTGGGGCTAAAGCTGAAATACAGCGCTGCAGCAGCTACTAGGAAGGAGAAAAATAACTGTTACAGCTGAACCCAATATGGACAGTATGTGATATAAAAATAACCTAGTTATCCCTCTGGTGCAGTACTAAATACAATAGATGCCAGTTATTGGGAGAGCCTGTAGAGTTTTTAGTCTCTTCCATGACTCCATTGCATAATGCATACTATATGAATATATTTGCTTGCGTAGTCTCGGATATTTTGATTTGTTGGTCTTTTATCTGGTTCTGTGAATCTGTTGTATGTCAAGTATTCCATTTATGGTTTTTTTACCAGTGCTTGAATAGCAACATCAGAAATGCTTTTGTAAACTGTCAGTAATAATCTGCATAAAATAGTGTAGAAATAGCATTAAAGATTTTTTTTCTTTTCAAGAGAAAGTGGAATAGTTTAACTTAAAGAAAAATAAGTGATGGGATGACTGATACTGTAACAGATGATTCTTTTCCAAAGACACAGAAATACCCAGTAAATACCATTATTGGTATGTATTTGGGCTGTCACTGTGACTTACAGTGAATTTCTTGTTTGCATATTGACATACAGGCATTCTTTTAAAGGTGCAGTGTTTTGTATTGTAAATTAGCAGAATTAATGGTGACACGTTACTGGGCATATAAATTGTGTATCATCTTTTTGTGAGAAATGGTCTCTAGCTAAAAACTTAAGCTCAGGGTAGACACAGCAGTGAAGCAGCTATTTATTAATAGCTTTTTGCAAAAACGGTTGTCCTAGCAAGTAGGCACACACAGAAAAAGCAGAACTATGATTTCTATTTCCTATCCCGTCTGCAAGTTCCCTCGTTTCCCCATTGGTTGGGTACTCCAAGGTTTACAGCCTATCCAATGTGTATAACCTACATGTTAACTGTCCAGCCTCTGTTTACATCTCCCCTTATTCGATTTTGTACACCCCTTCCTCTTAGTTATTTATCTCCTTTTATAGTTCAGTTTCATAACTGTGTGGCAGACATGTGGTACCCCAACTTACTGTTTAACCTGCCTGCACCTGCCTAGTTTCATAGGTTGTACAAAGACAGTATTCTTTTTAACCACGGAGTGTATCTTTCGTCCAGAGATGATATTGTCTTTAACCACAGAGTGTGTCTTTCTAAGTTATGGTATCTGAAAGCCTTTGTTTTGTTCCCTTAGTAACTTAGCCCCAGTACTGAAAAATCTTAATATTTCAAAGCCTCGTTACTGATCTTAGAGCTCTAATATTGTAAAGCCTTAATATTGCAAAATCCCATCCCCAATTATGTGACAACAGCACTGTTTCTCTCACATTTTCCTTTTTGATCTCTGCACAGTTCAAAGAATGTATACTTTTACAGTAACAACTGTTACTTTTGTGAAGTATATGAGGTTAGCAATCTAGGAAGAAATTTTTATCCTGAATTAAAGCAAATAAGTATGGTTTTGTTTGTTTGTTTGTTTTAAGATGAGGTTACAGTGCAAACTGGAGATCTGTTGCCATGTAGGATTTGTGGAAGGACTTTCTTCCCAGCAGCACTGGTAAGTGGTGTGAGTGAGCACTGTTGGCTTTTAGATCTGATAAGTTGTTAGGAGAGTTAAGCAATGGTCACTGTAGCTAAATAAAGTAGAAACCAAATGATGCTTGGGTTTTGGTATTTAGGGTTTTTTTTGTTTGTGGGCTTATTAGTTTGTTGTTTGGGTTGGGTTTTTTTCCCCCTCAAATAATTATCGATTCCACTTGTTTCAATTTTGAAGCTCCTTAGAAGGAGGTTAATTTTATTTCAGCTTCCCATGACTTTATGAAAATACATGCTTCTAAAAGCATCTCTCTAGGGTCACAGAATTATTGCTTGCCTGTGCAGATGTAAGCCCTGGCATTAAGTAGTCTCAGCTAGTAAATGAAGTGT
Source organism: Nestor notabilis (assembly GCF_000696875.1). NCBI lineage: Eukaryota > Metazoa > Chordata > Aves > Psittaciformes > Psittacidae > Nestor > Nestor notabilis. Next base: position 37,150 of record NW_009909834.1, on the reverse strand, counting down.
TTTGTTAGCTGTCTTCAAAATACTGTGGTTTTCAGTCTTAATAGAAATTGGACTGTCCTTAAATATGAATGTGGATATCAGACAGCACTCAATGCAAATGCTGCTTACCTACTATCAGGTTTTTTTATTTGCAGGGAGCAAATACAGATGCTCCCTATTTTTCATCACCCAAATTTTTGTGTCCATGTATATGCAGTAATGAATTCAAGTAGTTCTGCTTTGAAAGTAATGTTTGAGTGAAAGCAGTCTGATCTGATTTATCAGGAGTTGGGCCTTGTTTGCTTATTGGCATATTGAGAAAGAGGGAAAGAACATGTTAATAACTTACGTTTTCAAAGCTAAGTTCTATATTCTTCTTTTTGGTTTTCTTCTGCTTATAGAAAAAGCATGGACCCATTTGCCAAAAAACTTCTGCCAAGAAAAGGAAGACATTTGATTCCAGCCGACAGAGAGCAGAAGGAACTGACATTCCCACAGTAAAACCTCTGAAGCCACGGGTATATTATTTACTCTGCATATGAACATTTTAAGCAAACTATGTATGCATTATAATAAGGCTTATTTCTGCTGGTGATTTCTGATAATTAGATAAACTAGGATCTAGAAGAAATTGAACTGTAATGTTGTATACTAAAATAAGGCACATATTCAGCTTGAAGTAAGAGCTTCAGACATGTAAAGCTCTTTCTTTTTTGGCTTCTTAGCCAGAACCACCCAAAAAACCTTCCAACTGGAGACGAAAGCACGAGGAATTTATAGCTACTATACGAGCAGCCAAAGGACTTAATCTTAAAGATGGTGGAAAACTCCCTCCACCGCCTCCGCCATCATATGATCCTGGTATGTAAAACAATCCCATTCTTTAGAGATTTCCGCCCCCCCGCCCCCTTAGTTTATAAAAATTTGAATTGGAAAGAATTTCTTGGAATACAATAATCACAAGCTCTTGAAGGTAACTATTTGATTATTTTTATGCAGATGCTGGTTTGTGAGTGTGGGTCTGGCTAGCTACCATCCTGTGTAGCCCATGACTTCGTTTTAATGAATCAAGAGATAGTTAAGGGCAACTTGCAGCTTGCTACTGTCTTACAATCCATACGCTGAACAAACAGTTTCAACACTTTGTTTCTGTCCGTAACAGTGGAACTGCTCAGGAAGAGCAGACTGCCTTCTTAATTAGCTGCTGATGTTGGACACACTATTTATAGCCTCTTTACATTGTAGGAGTGCACGTTGGCTATGTTCTTTCAATATAGTCTCTCCATTTCTTGCTGAACTCACATTTAGTTTCATGTATATAGTGCATGCTCTAGTGTGTATGTGATCCTTCCTCATAAGGGAGATACTTGCATTTTGGATATGAGATGTGTGGAATTTATATTAATAAGGGTGCCGTCAGAACTGAGGCTGGATAAAGTGTTGATACAGTCTGAAGTGAGTGAGTAAGAAATACACTTTTCAGTTAACTTCTGAGATGTTATAATAGATTGGAGAATGTATTTCTTCCTCTTGTCCTGAGAGCTAACTATGTGATCAGCTCAATGGCTATTTTCAGAAGGACTGGGAAAACAAGAAAAAAACATGTGTTTTGCTTCTGCCTGTGGTCAAGTGAGGATGGGAGTGTTCCCTACCTTGTTTCTCTGCAGGAAAAAATTAGCCTGTTATTCAGATTGTGATTGTGAATTCATAGTAAGAAGTGAAGTCATAATATTCAGCATTCACACATGCTATCTTGAAATGCCATATGCATTTTAAAGTAAAATAAAGCCAATAGCTAATGCTGTGGATAAGAAATATAAGGCTTGATCATGGAAAGGATCATTAATAGTCTAGGCAGAAATGCCCAAAACTAAATCTAGCTTGGAAAACCTACTAAAATGGTGCTCCCTTGGTTCCAGAGATCACAGTGAGTTTTAAGTGAGGGAAGTAACTCTATTCAGCCCACTTGAAAGCAGATACGAAGTAAAGGGAAGAGAAAGATATTGTGCTTCTGTTTCTTCCTTCTGTTTTCTACTTTTTCCAAGCTGAGTTTACAGGTTTTAGTTTCTTGACTTCATCCTGCTACAGTGGGTAAAACTCAGGAGGAATGAACCAGAAATGAAGAGAACATGGATGAATTAATCAGTGGATTCTCTTCTCACAAATAGAACCAAACAAAAATAGCACAGGGACAGCTACTGTTGCTCCTTTTCCACTTTACATGTAGGAGTGAAGGAGAATTATGCATGGTATCGTGGAGTGTATCCATCCTTTCCTACTCAGCTGACTTTGCTATGCAGATTTCGAACTAACTGCTCTTTTTTTTTTTTTTTTTCTGTAAAAGGAAAGAGTTCTGTATTAATATTACCTACTTCATCACATGCTTTCAGTTTGCAAACAAGCAATATTGCTGGTTCTTTGATCTCCCATGTTTTCTTTAGAAGTGTGGAATAGCCTCATGATAATAACAAGGACCTTAGGTCACCCCATTTGCACTGAACTTGACTGCATATGTATACTGCACTTTGTTTTGATTGTTTTGTATTTTATAGAGCTTATATTGAATCCTAGCAGTTCTTTTGTACAAACAGTACTTCCAGATAGCCAGGTGGCTGACTGGTGCTAAGTAGTTTACAAAATGAGGAAGATACAATCCCTGATTCTTAAAAAAGTCTATATTAATTCTCTACAGTCTGATCCATTTACTTAAGTGGGCTTTGAAATTCTTCTGTGGGAATTGAGCTGTATGCCAGCTAGAAATGTCTTTTCTTATTAAGTAGGGGCTTCCGTAGCTGCTTTATTCATCTATTCTGGTTTTTATTCTATTTTCATTTTATTTTAACTTTGGCCCTATCTATCTCTTCAGGTATAGTTTTATGTTTGAGTTTCTGATGATAGTGGAGTTCTGTGTAAAATAAATAAAAAATCCTCATTGTTACCACATGAGATTCCCATGCTGTCACTTCTCTGAAGGATTCCTCTGTTCTTCCTGTGTCCTTTGCTCACACTTTTTGGGTCACAGTTCATGGTTTGGTGGCCACTATGTCATTTGACTTACTCAAAATAGTTAATAACTAACTTAAAAGGATAAGTAATTAAGCCAGATCTGCTGCATTTGTAGTGAAATGCAATCCAAATTTTATTTTGGATTGTATAATATCTAAATGTAATATTGGAGGCAGTGACTGTTGAATCCTCATTTTCTTCGATATGTTTCTAAAATCACCTAGGAACATGCTGATTTAATCTGCTTTGCCAGTGTCCAGTGCTTCTGAAGTTGATGTTTACATGGTTCATGATTTTGAATACTGTAATCTAGGGAATTGAGCATCCATATCTCTAAACACTAAAATGTCTGTCTGAAGCTGCAGCCCAAACACTTTACTTTCCAAGGGCAGTGTATATCTTAAGGGGTATACACTGAGCATATGGATGAGGGATCTTATAGTATTTTAAACACTTCTATAGCCTTTCTGGTTTTTTTCCCAATTAGTTCCTGCAAGTAGTACTGTTTGTAATGTGTCTAAATTAATTGTGAAAAGTAGCCACCAGTTGCCCTGTTTTGCATGTCTCTGTAGTTATCTCCTAATTTGGGCAGGATTTCCTCTGATTTTTATTTTTCTTTTCCTGATTATTTTTTTCTTTAATTATGATTTCCAGTATTGCAGTTAGTATTTCTTAGTCCTTTCAAAATTGGTAGAGGAAACAGATTTTGTTGTCTTTTGCTATTTGTATGGGAAAGGTTTTAATGCATTTTCATATCTTGAACAAACTGAACTGTGTTTATGATGTGGGGGTATTTTGGTGGTGCTTTTTTGCTTTCTAGTTTTAGTTTTGCTTGTTTTTTTTCTTCAGTCTCTACTCTTCACTTCCTTCCAGTTAATAACCTTGCTATGTCCATATACCTCGTTGGCCACTTTCTCTGCTGAATAGTATCTTTTAAAGTGTTTCTGATTTTGCTTAGATTATTTCTGATCTTCAGCCACTCTTCTCATTCTTATCCATCAAACAAGAAACATCTTTTGTGTTACATGTGGACAATATTCTTTTCCCCAGCAATCTGTATTTTTCATTTTCAGATTCAAGAGGCTTTAGTTTTCTCTGGGGGTGGGGCTGGTCTTTAAAACAGTTTCTTTTTAAAAACGTTTTATTAATGTTAGTTTTTTGTTTTTAAGATTACATTCAGTGTCCTTATTGTCAGAGGAGATTTAATGAAAATGCAGCTGACAGACACATCAATTTCTGTAAGGAACAAGCAGCACGTATTACTAATAAGGGGAAATTGGCAGCTGATACCAAAGGGAAGCTTCCTACTCGAACACAGGTGAACAATAACATTTTCCTTAACTTGTAGATTGCATTCAACATCAGATCAAGCTTGTTAAATGGTGTATTGCTCTTAAATGTAATTAACTATTTTATTCTGTAATGCTATTATTTGTGCTAGACTTTTTTTCTTATGAGAGTTGCAGAGATCCATAAATCAGATGGCAGCAGTTGCAAAACCAAAACCAGTCATAAGTGTAATTCAGAGACTTGTGAAAATAACAGGTAAGGGTAGCAGCAGGAAGTAGAGGCACAGTATTTGTTAAAAAAGTAAAAAAGCTGAATTTCTGTTGTGCAAGTCTTGTGAATCCAATTCAGGACTGTTCCTGAAGTGGACAAAGGTACATGTCCTATTGCTGGACAAGTGGCAGCAATATTTTGGCTAGTAAGAAACTTAGGAATTCAGGCATATTAAGGTAAGAGCTGCAGTAGCTAACTTACAATGGAAATAAATGAAGGGTTAAAGAGTATGTGTGTTTTCATAGGTGGTAGTACATTTTTTTAATGGAAGCTGGGGAGAATTAAATAGACAATAGCAGTTCTTCAGTGATTCTTGGAGTGTATTCTGAATCAGTGCTGGGAGTGGTCCAGAGAACACAGGTGAAAGTAAAATTTGACAGACAAAAATAATCCTGCCCTTGAGTATTCTTTTTAAAATTAACTGGTAATGAGGTGATAATGTTAATCTCATGAGCAGCTATGGGAAAAGATGAGAAAAGCAGAAAATAGACATAGTGTTAAATAAAAAATACATAACCATTGAGATAATCTTTCTTACTAGTATCATCTGTATGTATAAGAAAGCAGACTAGTGGAAACGATTTGCATGACACTGTACCAGAAGCAGTTTACTCAGTAGGTGATAGTTACCTGTTTTCCCACAATACCTGATATAACTACCTATTGTGTTGTATAGATAGTTTGATTTAATTGCTTAAATTTCTAGGTTGTATTTTGTTACAGTACAAACCACCTGCAGTTAAGAAGATGCCTTCTGTAGGATCAACACCACCATCATCATCACGCTTACCACAGCCAAGTGGTGTTAGCAAAACCGTTGTAGGTATGAAATGAATGTTACGGATTTTCCAGTTCCTTTCCAAATATTTGTTCTCAACCTATGCAGTAAAAGTAGTATGATTTTAATATCTGGAAGGATTTCTACAGCATTGCCCAGTGATTTGAACTGATGAAGTAAAAACTTCATAGGAGTTCAGTGCTACACGAGTGTAAGACGGTGTCTGTTTTTCATAATACAATTCTTAATTTAACCAATGGGTTTGTGACCTGATATTTCTTGTTTTAACTTACATACATACTTTATTGTTGAAATTGATGCAGTGGGCATTCAAAACATTGAAATTGGAAGTGGGCACTGATTGGCATCTATCCAGTGAGGTTCTTAAGCATACAGGATGACCTCCTGTTTTATTTATGAGGTCAAATTATTTTTCTTTTCTGAAATGAACCTGCAAAAGCATTCTGTGTAGTAATGCATAATTTTATTGAATACTAATCTCTCACCTGGTATTTTTCTGTTGCTTAATTCTGTAACTAATTTGTATGCTGAATATGGTTCTGATCATGAACATACAAGCCATGTATATTATAACTGTGCAAACACTGGTCTTATTCTGATTTCAGATATTATGAGATATCAGACATGTTCTGTCTGTACACACTTTGACATTCCTTCCTTTTTCTTTCTAAAGAAAGTAATTGAGGTTTAATGGTGTTTTTATTATGATAGAGTATTCTAATGAAACAGAACATATGCAACTCAGTTGCATATATTCTGTAGATTTCTGGAAACATACTTGCTTTTTCCTAGTATCTTGATGCTTGTTCATATCTTGATATTTCTAAAATTCTTGGTTTGAATTTTTATATTAAAAAAATATAGTGAGTTGTATCATCCCAGCAGCAAAATCTTATATTATCTTGTATTTCCATGCTTACTTCCAACTGCAAGGTGCCTCTTCAAGTAAAGCACTATCTTCACCTGGATCCAGTGGGAGCAAAATTCAGACATTGTCACCAGCTCATAAAAACCCATTTGGAATGGTGAACTCACAAGCAGGGTAAGTTTCCATTTAATGTTGTCATTTACATTTAATTTCATGTTTATGTTGTGCTAGTTCTGGAGGTCTTTGTGGTCTATTTCACTTACATTTGTTTTTTGGGTTTTGTTTGTTTGGTTTTGTTTTTTTTTTTCTGTGAGCTTCAGAAGTGCAGTGTTAAGAATTTATTCTTAATTTATGAACACAGTGTTTAAGGAACATAGAAGTAGGTGAAGATACATTTTCTAATGTTAAAATAACAGCAAAGGAGGTCAAGTGAGAAAAATAGATAGAAAGTATATTTAAAAGTTATAGAATATGCAGAAATGGTTGGAGCTGTATTTTTTTCTTTTTGTAAAAGCGAAGAAACTTGAAGGAGGAAACACTAGGCATAATTTCCTGCAATTCATGGAAATTAAAAAAGAGGTCTGTGCCACAGACCACAAGCCAATTGTGACAGGATCTTCCCTCTTAGCACAGAAGGGTGGATACTTTCCCTCTTCCCTTTCCTGTCTTAAAATACTCAAGAGACAACAAATGAACAAGTGCAAATAAGGCAATGGAAATCAGTGCTCTACAACAGCGACAAAAAATGGTAGTTGTATGTAATTAGAGTTCAACAAAAGTACTGGTATGATCAGGGCTGTTACTGATCCTTTGCTGGGGGGTAGTCAGTTCGCATTCTCAAAGAAGAAATATATGAAGGGATTGAAGAAAAGTAGTGCAATTTTACAGAAATTTGAGGAGCACTGAGAGAAAACATACAACAAAGTGATTGCAGCTATAACATTGGTGATTGAAGAAGGTTTATTCCTATAAAAATGAGTGTCAGATTGGTGAAGGCTGTATGAGGTGGAGAAAAACAATGGCTTAAGTTTGTGAGGAAGAAGGACAATCTGAAAGAGCTCATGGGGATGGACAGCTTTATTAATTACACAAAACTAGGAATTTTTAGTTTATTGCCCTTAAGTCTTAAAAGTTACACACAAGTATGAATTACAGCACCTCTTAATACCATGACAGATGAGGATGCAGTTCTGTCCCTCCTTGCTCTACCCACTCTTTCAGATACAGACTGGAGGCAGAGTCCATGAGGTTATCAGTTTATTCTTCTTCTTCTTATTTATTTATTTATTTATTAATATTATTCCCTCCCCTCCAGTGTCCTAGTAGCCTTTGGTCTACAGATCAGCTTCACTATTGTTTGTAGGCATTTATGCTTCAACTGTCATAAAATCCCACCCTCTGTTATGCACTGACTGATTTTTATATCTTACTTCTCCATTTTTCAGAAGTTAATACCTACTGATGAGTGGCAAAAAGAGTAGGTCTGCAAACCACAGTAAAAAAAGTCAGGGGAGATAATTTCAAGGCATGTTTCTGACACCAGTGGTGAATCCCAGCTGTCTAGGAAAGGCCTTTTCCTGTTGAGAAAGGAAAGCACTGGTTTCTTAATCTGTATTGGTTGTCTGTATTGGTTTTTGAGAGGGCACAGGTTTTGGTCTTCACTTCTTAACATGGAAGTTCTACTCAATTTTACTAGACAGTTGCTCACGGGACTTTGTATTCTGTAGTCTTCCATTTCCTCTTCTGAAGCTTCGAGGAAGAATAGTGACATGACCAAACCAAATAGTTAATATATGAAGAGATGTTTGTGCAAATTCTCTCTATTCACACACGTTAACCACAAATAGATGGCTTCTGGTTGGCATAGCTCTGAGATAATGAGCTCTGCTGAGAGGCAGTGAATGTAGCTTGGCTTATAACCTCACATATTTAAGAGTACAGATAAGTGTGTTTCTGCCTGCAGTCCTTCTCACTTTTCTGCTCTAAGAACGTGTTCTCATCTTTGCCAACCAGTCCTTCTGATTCCTTGCTGGTTATACCTTAGTCTTCTCACAGATGGCTGTTTAAATGTGTCTTTCCTCAGTGAGACCTAACAGTCTTTCTTCTAGCTAGTTTGTATTTATTTCTGAGAAGAGGTTTGTCAGGCGCTACATTGAAGCAAAAAAGTGTAGGAGCAGTTAGCTGCATTAAATCGGTTACTAGGGACAATTTTGGCCTTAATCCTCTTAGCCTCAGGGTGTGTAGGGGGAAATACGTAGAATTCCATTGAAATACCTGAGAAATTCTATCAGATCAGGGACTGAGACACTAACAGTCAACATCCTAAGTCAGAGAGGCAGAATAGTTAGTACTGTTGTGACACAGATTTTAAACATTAAAACATCTTATAATTTAGGTTATAGCTAATTGCAGCTAGAATTATTAAAAAAATAAAAGCATTTTTAAAATTCTATAAAAATAGTCTTCATTAGGGTGGAACAAGATGTATTTCTTTTGCTATGTTTACAAGTTAACCAGTAAAAATGATAAGCCATAGCATGAGATCTGGGATTCTGTTGCACCTAAGTCAGGCAGAGCTCATGCTGCAAGATGCCATGCTCTTACTTCTGAGTTGTTAGTAAACTGATTTACTGATCAGTGTTGCACATGTATTGTTTGAAGGCCAGCCTTTAAAAAGGAGTGTCAAGTCCATTGTAGAATTAAGATTAATGTTGGAGGGGGAGAGGAGGCAATTTAATCAGACACTGCTTCTTTCTATAGACTCATGATACCTGTTCTCCGTGATGCATATGCAAAGGGGCAAGAAACGATTACCTCTGGCTAACGTAACAGCCAGAAGTGATTAAAATATAGAAGCGTGCAGTTTCCCTCTTGCTCTTTAGGTGGCACTCTTGAACTGCTGCCTGAAACTGTTGGGCGGACACATGAAGCAGTTCCTGCATTCGTGTTAAAGGTGAAGACTATAACGACCTGGGTATCTAAGGCATTTAGTTCGGTAAAGGAAAGATTCCTAACCTTCATTTTATATGAAGTTCAATTTCAGTATTGCAGTATACATTTTTATTTTGTGTGAGCAGAAATGCAACAAATTTTATGAACTCCCTTGTTGTAAATAATTTTTGCTATACTATACCCTTTTTTAATTTGGTTTCTCTTCTCCTCTCCAAGTAAAGGGCTACTGAGAGAGCACATCAAAGCATCATCAGTGTAAGCTAGGTTAGTGTTAGTCATGGTTACTCTGTACACAGATAGGATGTGTCAGTTGAGCTCTGCTGTGAGAATTGTCATCTTCTGCCTGGACAGAGTGTAAGCACAGCCAATTATAAGTATTAATGGAAGTGTAGCAAAAGGGCATTATTTCTGAGTCCCAGAGAAGCAAGTGAGAGTGCAAAAGTAGCATGTGACTGTATTGTAGTAAGTACTAAAACCTTCATTTGCTTGCATTAAAATAAGATTTAAGCTATTTGATGTTGAAGAACTGGGAAAAGGAAGATTAATTCTACTTAAATTGTGGGGTTTTGACAGTGACTTGTGTTAAGATCCTAAGGTTGATACATATTTCGTAAGACTATGAAGCTTTGCCTTGTCTTGCATTTCTTGAGTAGCAAGGCAGTTCTAGTAAACTGTCAGAAGTAATCATGTCTTCAGAAGAAAAAATTGGGTAGGTTCTTCTTATCCTAAGGCTAAGCAAACAGGCAAACTCCACTCCCATGTGTAAACTATTTGCCTAGCAGAACTTGACACAGCTGTTTGTGGCCAATCAGGGATCTTCTGCATGGATATAGACATGCATGTCTATGCATGATTCATTTATGAACAATGCTGGATTTTTTTAATATGGACTTGGAAAATTATGTGATGCTTTTGAGAATGACAGATGAACCCTTAGAAATTACTTTGTCATTTTTATTTTATTTTGGGGATAGATATATTGTTTAGTGTTAAGCTGATCTAAGTTAATCCTCCTGGGAATCATGTCTATTAGTGGCACATCCAGTACTGTCTTATAGATGAAATGCAATATGAATAGCACACCTAACCAGTATTTTAAATTCCACTGGTATATTTGCTTTACAGCATGTTTAGCCTTTAAAGACATATTTTGTAAACATCTTATTCTTTTCATTAAGACTTTAACTACTTAAATCTAGTAAATACGAAGTTGTCTTCATGTTCTTTGCATTTAGTAAGATTCATATGATTGTCTTTTTTTTTTTTTTCATTAGTACATGAAAGACCTGACGGTTTCAGGGTTTTTGGGTTTGTTAAGTGTGGAAGAATCCTGTAATTCTTTATTTTGGCAGTATCATGACTGTTTCTAGCTTGCTGTCTTCAGTATTCTACACTGTAGGTGCCTGGAGTTCATAGATCATGTTGATAAATTGTTTAAGGATTAGGAAAGAGGTAAGAAAATCATGATAGGTTGAAGTCCAGAGGAGGGCCACAAAGATGATCAGAGGTTGAAGACAGACTGAGAGAGTGGACTTGTTCAGCCTGGGGAAGAGAAGGCTTCAGAAAGACCTTATTGCAGCCTTCCAGCACCTAAAGGGGCCAACAAGAAATCTGGAGAGGGGCTTTTTACAAGGGTGTGTAGTGACAAGATAAGGGGGAATGGCTTTAAACTTAGAGGGAAGATTTAGATTAGCTGTTGGGGAAAAAACTGAGGGTGGGGAGATATCATTTAATGCTTTTGAGATGTAATGTGGATTGCAAGATTCACACCAGAAGCTTCTGAAAAAGACAAATTATATAGCAAACTTGATAGGTTCTTTGCTTTTTAATATGATATATTGTAAGAGCATGAAAAGTAGTATGATATGGCTGTGAAGATACAGGGATGCACAAGAACTTTTTTTTTTAAATGGTTATATCTTTTATTTTAAAAGCTAAATTGAAGAGAATATGCTTCCTTGACATTTAGCTGTTACCTTCCTGGCATTGTAGCTTATTAAGGTTGTATGATAAGAATCAGAAAACTGCACAGTAATTGTAAAAAATTATTTCTCTTGGTGGGAGAATGTGTTTTATTGGTTTTGCTTGTTTGGTTTTGCCTTATGATTTCCCTCTAGGGGTGGGGAGGTTACAGAATAGTTAAGCTTCAGCTACCCAGCTATTTCCATCAGTCTTGCCTGGTTTGTTTCTTTACAGTTCTTTAATTTCAGAAAGATCAATAAAAATATTTTAAGTGTCATCATTTTCCAGTTCAGACTGAAGTTACTGAGCTTTTCTTGAGATGAAATTTCTGTTATATTATCGAGGTAGGGCTGGAGATAATAATAGACTTTTTGCAGGTTTTACTGTATGATTTGAGATGATAGAAATGCAGAACTTGAAGATCTAATTTTCCTATTACAAGCTGTGGTTTCTGAAAAGCTACAAGTCTCCTTTAAGATGATATATGGGAGGGATGGTGGTATGGGAGTTTTTTATTTGTTTTTATTGCTTTTAAAATTTGATTTTTGGTTTATTATTTTTGGTTTGGAAATATTACCCATAATAGTAAAAAAGTGTATAGTGCTGTCTATTGTGAGTGGGTTTTTTTTAATACTAAAACAAAGTTGTTTTTCTTTCAGGCTTTCCTCTGTTCTTTTCTCATCTCCATAAAAGAAAAGAGAATGGAAAGCATGTTATTCTCTCTGGGCACAATGTTCAGCCTTTACCAAAAAAAATGAAAAAGGAAAAATTTTCCTTCTTGCTAATTCTGAAGTCAAGGAGGCTTCTACTTACATCACTGTTATTTTCTGACATCTTAATAAAGTTACCATGACTTGTAATTATGAACCCCCTTTACTTGAGAAGTTTGACGTTATAAAAGCTATTCTTAAAATAAAAAAGGCCAAATGTGAGTGCATTGTGCAGATGGTGAGGATAACTGACATTAGTTTTTTGTTTTGTTTGAAAAAGTATGTATTGGAAACCTAATCCAAATATAAGTCTATGAATCCTGTCCTCTTCGAAGTAACAACCACTTCTTTGTTTGCTGAATTATTAAAGTCTGATTTCTACATTATTTTAGTCAATGAGGATTCTTTGGGAATGTAAGTATTTAATTGTGAGTACTTTAAATTGTTTTGCAATAACTTGAATAGCAATCTAGCAATCTCCTTATGAGTACCCCTTTATATATTCTAGTAGTAAGATGGACAAGTTAGGCCTACCACTGCGAACTGGAAGAGATGTGCAAAGGTTTTATGACACTGATACAAAAACAGACAGTACCATCAAAAGACCAAATGAGTTGTTGCCTATAAAGAAGTAAGTATTACAAATCAATGTGGTTTATCTGTTTTGCAGAAATCTTCCTGTAAAGCATTGGAATAGTAAAAGTATGATCTTGGCAGATATCTGTCACCCAGGATGTCTGCCATGTAATGCTGTGGGAGAAGAGTATATAATATAATTAGTATAAACATCTGTTTCATGTTAAGTAAACAGCTTCACAGTAGAACAGGAAAGATTAAGGCTTTTATAAGATTTGACTTCTTTTGTCACTGATTATGAACTAAGAGTAATGAACTTCTACCTCTGTAAACCTGAGATAAAACTGAATTTGTATAATGTAAAGCTAAAGTAAGCATTTAAGCGTGATAACTATACAAGTGCCTTACAGGCAGATATTTTATGACAAAGTAATTTTATTCTCCAAAAGCCAAATACTTACCTGTCTCCTACTTCTGTAAAATAGCTGTGGTGGTCCAAGAGTTTAAACAGGGCAGACTTTGTAATAAGATATACAGTATTTTAGTAAGTCCAACTTATCTCATATAAAGACTTTTGAATATTCAGCTAGTTGTAAGATATAAGTTTGGAAGAAGGGGTATGCCGGTCTTTTAAAAAGGAAATAGATACTATATAGTAGCAAACCCTTTGATTAAATCTGGGACATGCCAAATTCAATTGGGTTGATTCTTCATGAGCAATACCTTAAAGCATATTGCAAAAGAGAAATTAGTAAGAAATTATGTGACGTATACATGGAATGTAGTGCTTTAAATAGTAGAAATGTGTCTAAATCTCTTACTGTAGTAACTGGAGCTGAAGTATCTTTGAGACAGGGCCAGGTTATTTGAGCTTAGTTTTCTATTTGAAGAAGCAAAAGGCATGAAGGAGGGTGGTATTTTAGACTAACAGGGTTTTTGTTTGGTTTGGGATGATTTTTTTTTTTTTTTTGGTTGCTTTGCATGTTTGGTTAGAGCTCTTAAGTCCTGTGAGCAATCAAAAATTAGATCAGTTTTTCATTTTATAAGATAAGATGATGAAAAAAATGTCTGAGCAACTAAAAGTGCTTACGATAGCCCGTATCCATAGCACAGTGATTCGATTTTTCTTCTTGAGAGAACTTCTGTGAGACTACAGGCACTTACTCTGCTCTTTGTAACTTCACTGTTCTTATTTGAATGTCCACTGAGCTTATGAATTAAATCTGCCTTCTTTGCAGGAGATTATTCAGTATGTTATGTGCCAACGGCATTTGACAAATGTGAATAGCTACTAACTGTTGTTGAAATCAGTATAGCAACGTGGATGGTCACAGTTTATGGCAAAGGTTTCTGGGCTTTGGCTGCTGCCATTAGTCATAAGGAAATTATTTATGATTTTACACAGAACTATGAGCTGTTGTGGGTGACGGTGATAACTGTCAAGAATATGTGAAAACACCCTGTCTAAGAAGCAAGCTTGATACTTCAGTATTTTATTGCAAAATCCAACCAAATTGCAAATACACAAATAGAAAAAGATTTTCATTTTGCAAGCAGTGGTAATTCAACTAGGTGTACAACATCACCTTCATTCTTACTTCTTTTGAAATTCAGAATGGATAATAAGCATCTTTAAAGGTATGTCCAGATTTTAAGAATTCAAGGTGGTATTGTTACACAACTTCATGTGCTGTCAGGCTCCATTAATACTTCACATGGTACAACTTAGAACAGGGATTTATATAACCTTGCAAAAACAAGACACACAAAAAATCCAACCAAAAAAACCCAACAAACAAACAAAAAACCACACCAAAACACAACGGAACTAGGCAAGGAAACAGAAGTGGCAGAGGTTGGACAGACTGGAAGAGACCAAGCCGTGGTGGCAGAAGTTAGGATAATCAGGAATATCCAACTCTCTTGAAAAACATCTGTCTCTAGAGACCAGATTGCAACTTAAGGATGCAATTTGAAGATTTGTCATCAAATATACATGAAACCTGATGCTCATTATGTGTCTAGATCTGGGACAAATAAAGCTGTAGACCATGGTAGCCTGCTACTTCTGCTGATTTACTCATCAAAAATCTCAGAAAACATTGCAGTTAATTATAAGACTTATATTAAATTTTCTAGTTTAAAAATAGGTTTGGGTTGGGTTTTTTTATTCTTAGAAAACTATTTGGGGAAAAGAGTCTGCAGAAATTATGCAGAAAGCTATGTTTAAACATTTCAGAATCAAGACGTCATGTTAAACCTTTAATGAATGATGTTTTACCTCTCTGTGGGACTCTGCTTCCCTCAACAGACAGGGTAGACAGTGCACTTTCAATGTGGCTTTTCAATATTTTCTTTTTTTTTTTTTTTCTCCTAGTTCAGTCAGTGGCCTCTGTTCTGTACTAGATGCCACTAGTGTTTCTAGCCAGTCGTGTTTTTAAGACACTGATTTCTGGGAAATTTCTCTAGTATATACTTAGCATTAAAACATCAGGTGAATTTTTGGAGTAACTAATGGGATGAGGGTATATACATATATTTTAGAGAACTGAGCAGTTGAAATACAAGATAGAATAGTGGTTAATTTTTCATGTTAATTTCTGACAAATATCTAGGACTCCTAGTATGATGTTTAAAAATGATTGAGTCAAAGTACACCCTGAAGAGACTTCAGTTTAAGAAATTAATGCTATTAATTGCAGTATGTTTGTCCCAAGTTGAAAATCCAAAGAAAACTGAGTAATACTTGTGGAAAAAAAAAGTTGGTTTAAATAACTTAGCAGGAACTGAGACACAATTCTGTTCTTTACATCATAGTCTGATCATCCTTAATCCATGATGATCTATACCATTTCTGTGTCTACAGCTGAATTTTTCTTCATATCCTTTTCCAGCTTCCGTAACAAAGTAGCGGTAGAGAATGTTCTTTCCCCTATTGAGCTCTAATGAATTTTTCTCAGTTAAAAGCAAAGGTCTTCAGTGTAAAATGAGAAGAGGGAAATAACATAAAATAGAGAATTTAGCATCTATACTGTTGCAGATACTTGTAACAGTGTAATTTAGGTTACATTTAGAATTTTCAGACATTACAGAATTCCAAGATAAAAGATATGACTTTGAATAGGTTTAATCCTGATATAATTTGTGTAGTGCTTTTCAGTCTGCACAGTATTTTTATTATTTTAATTTTTTTATAAAACCATCTTTAGAATCTCCTTGCTGAAGAAGTTGGGCAGACAGGAAAACTAAGGGAGGAGGTTGGTGTTCTGCCCAGTGAGTCAGAATCTTTGATGGTTCCACTCTACCTGTTGCATGTAGAAGCCATTCTTGTTAAACTTGAATACTTTAGTTAAATATAGTATCATTTGATTTGATCTTAAATTTAGTTCCTGATTTCAACTTTCATAATGAATCATTTGATCACTTTTCCCCTGAAGTGTTTCCACTTAAGCAGAAAAGCCATCTTTAGTCTATGCTCATAAACGTGGAAGAAGAAATGTTTTATGCAACATGTCTAAAATTCAGGAGTTCTTACATTGTTCCTCAGTTGTGTCAATGTTGCATTTGAAGTTACTGGAGTTGAATGCATTTTCTTATATATACTTCGAAAATCAAACCAACGCTAAGTTATTTATTATTCTGAAATGAGCAGTTAGATTCATCTGAAGGGAAGAAAAAATTAAAAATCACTTCTGGATTTTTGTTGCCAACTGGGCTCTTGATGACAATTTTTTAAAATGAAGTCTTACTTTAATTTAATGTCCATGAGCCAGTCCCAACTTAAATTTCATTTCTGCATTGGTGTTCCAAGAATGAGAACAGAAAAACTTGGTGGATCATGTGCAAGGTATCAGTCATTAAAGTCTTGCTGCAGAAGAAATCCCTGTGAATAGTAATTCTTTTGAATAGTAATGAAAAACTCTGTCCTTGGTTACTGATGATAAAAGGATGCCCCTTCCAATCTCTCTTTCTTAGTGCTGTGCAGATTTTTCAGGGAATTCTGATGTTTCAGTAGTCATCAAGTAAGTAGTGAGAGATTCTGAATGTTTACAGTGTGCTATTTGTTGCACACTGGCTTCTCATAAAACCCTCGAGTCTGAGGAAAGCAGTTTTCATAGCAGTGTGGTCATATTATTGAAGCTGATTTCAAGAACAGGCTATAAAAAAAAATTAGGTCCTAATGCCCAGCTGGATAGACTTTCTTTCCTCCTATTTTAAGTAATTATTTATGCTTTGAAGAAAGAGGATCAACACCATTATCTAAGAAGTATGCATCCTAAATAAAGTCTGTGGCTATGGAGAAGAAAAGTCTTGTGACTCATTTCATATTAATCACAAAGTATTGAGAATATGGTCTTCCTTCTACATTTTTTTGGTTTTTTATATTTTTTTTTTTTTTTACTTTTAAGATGTGCGGTCAACTGCTCTCTATTTCTCTGAAAGCCCTGCCAGTCCTAAAAAGTGACTTGTAGTTTGTCAAGTTGGATATTAGGACATACTAAACCACCAATACTGCAGGATCTACGTGTATTTTGGTGTGAAAGCAAGTAAAACACATGAACAAGAAGGGATGAGCTGTTCTGTTTTGTTTCTCGTTGTAAGATTGAAGTCTTATTCAGTCCAAACCATACAAGTTCATGCCGAGCTCTTTTGTCTGCTCCTGGTAGGAAACAAGTTATATTTTTCATGCAGTTAATTGTTGCATAGATTGTTGAGCTCATTTCTTTTGTATCATTTGTAAATGTATATTCTTGTATATATTTCTGTGTATATGTAAATCATCAGATGTTTGTTCTGTTTTAGAGGTGCAACAAAACCACGGACATCAACCCCTCCTAGTGTGGCAAGAACCATGAGCACGGGTGCTCTAACAAACAAAAGAAAAACTAGCAATTCAGACAGTTACTCAAGGTACGTTTGAATTTTGTGGATTTTGTCAGCAATAGAACCTTCATTAAAGGGAAGTACTTATTACAAAAGAAAATATTGTTCTCTGTGGTTAATAGATAACTCATGGTCAATATTATTTAGCGTGTTTAATATACTGAATATATCTTGTATATTTGTTGTCTGAGAACACCTTTGTCATCAGCTGCCTTGGGTGTGCAAACAAGACTGTTAGAAACGTCAAAAACATCTTAGGAGAGGTGTTAAAAAATAAGTGAATCAAATGATGAGTGGTTCAATTGAAATTTAATTACATTGCATGCTAAGAACAGAAATTTGCCTTTTAAAAGGGTAAGATAAAAATCATATTGATGTATTGTATTTTAGCCTTTCTTGTTTTGACAAGCTAAGTTTTAAGTTTTCCAACACTCCATTTAATCTAACTAGCAAATCAAATATTTGATACTAGTTATAGATTTTTGGCACATTTTTTTGTTTTCTTGCAGGGAAGGTCAGTATCTGGAGATAAGTAGGGGAGACTGTGTAGAGTATAAGGTATACCACTGTATATCTCATAAGATATACCACTGTAAATAAAAGGGAAGTCTAAGGTGACAGTAACAGTAGCAGTAATTCACTGTAAGGATTAGAATAATTTTGCATCAAGTTATACTGAACTGAGTTACATAGAATGTTCTTTATCTGGGGATTTTCAGGTCTGACAGTAAAATTGGGTATGACAGTGGAGACTGCACATCCTCAGTCAATGGAAGTTCAAAAAGCAGTGAAGGAAATTCACCTGTACATTTATCAAAGTTCTGCCATGAATGTGGAACAAGGTATCCAGTGGAATGGGCGAAGTTTTGCTGTGAGTGTGGAATTCGAAGAATGGTTGTGTGAACACATTCTTAAAATCAAAAAGAAAATGGGAAGTAGGAAGCATCTGCAATATACTGCTGCATGGAAAACAAGAGCACTCCTTCCAGTTAGACTTCATGCTGCAAACATGTTGAAACATCATATTGTAATTTTCTGAGTGCAATCTTCTAGTTACACATTTATTTATAAAGAAATATATATACTGTATATAAAAACAGCAGGTACCTAAAACTGTGCCATTCAAGGAAATACTCTTTAATCTCTGGAAATATTTAAAATTAAGGTAAAAACGTGTTAAGTAACTTAAGTAGCGGAAGTGGTTCAGTGTTATTTTTCTTGTAAATCCTACTAGATAAGTGATTTAAATAATTCTTTATCTAATAGGATAATACCCATAGGGAACTAGCCGTGGAAAAACTTGGGCTTCAAAAGTTTCTTGGTGGAAGTATTTCCTTCATATGTGATAGTAACTTAGATGCTATGTTCTAAGTGAGAACAACATGAGCAACTCCTTATAAATTCCTAGCTAAAAGTGCAAGAAGTCTGCATCCCTTTAAACTCTTTAATAGTAATGTTCTAATTGGACTTTCCAGTTACTTCCTAGGATTTTTTAAAGAATCGAAGTGAAAAACTACCTGAGAATTCTGTTCACATGTAAGAAGAAAAGCAAGATTTTCATTTGTGGCTTTCCATGTTCTATTTTCCAATAAGACCATGTTAATATTTTTATGTATTTATAAGGAAAAATATGGTATCGTTATTTTATTAGGTTCCTTTTGCTCAGAAGTACTTGTCTTCCTCCCCCTGTGCTCCACCACGACTAGCATATGTAAAAGTTTTGTGCTTTTTGCCTTTAGAGGTTTCCAAAGGTCCTGCTCCTTTTTGCTCTTCCCTCATTTCTTGAAGGAAAGACAAAGTCTATTCTTGTCCTACCTAAATGTTGAACTCTATTTTGGAAAAAGCCTCTTGATGTATCCAATACAATAAAAAGGAAGAGTTCTATAAAAAATGTATATTATTAGAGCAGTAGAATTTGATGTAGGCAGTGACTGGTTTTTATTCTTATTCCTGTGCAAAAAGCACAGCTTACATATGAGCACATGATGGAGTTACTGTGCTCCATAGGTTAACGTGTTAATACCTTACATGGGGTTTTTGCTATTTTCTGT